>NC_056726.1:740470438-740525438 GCF_019279795.1 Protopterus annectens
CATTACCATACACCTTTTTTCTAACAGATACAAAACTTATTCAAAAATAGATAGGGTCTTTATTTCTAACCAGATGGTAACAGATTTAATTAATTCCAAAATCATTTCATGTCCTATATCTGATCATAATTCAATTGTTTTTGAATTCATGATTAAAAATACTCATAATGTTCAGATCAAAAGGATACCAGCATACTTAACTCAACTAAAAGACTATAAAGAATATATACTTTCAGAAGTAAAACATTTTTTAGACATAAATAATACTCCTAAAGTCTCCATTGTTTATGTTTGGGATGCCTTAAAATCATATCTATATGGACAAAGTATCAGATGGTATAATAATAAAAGGAAATCTTGGGATAAGGAATTGTTAGATATTCAAAGTAAATTAGACTCTTATAAACATAATAATAAAGAAAATATTATGGACAAGAAAGTTATTGAAGAAATAAACAAACTAAATGAGAAATACAAAGAAATTTTAACTCATAAAGTTAAAATAACTTTAGAGAAATACAAGTTTTTGTCTTATTCAATAAGCCCCAAATACTTACATAGACTTAAAAATAAAACAAAAAGGTTGAATAAACAAAACCATATCAAAGAAATCTTTTCTCTAAGGAAAAGAAGAATGTTTCTAGTATACCAGAAATACTAGATGAATTTAGAAATCACTTTCACAAAATTAACCATAATAACATTAACATGGAACCTAAAGATAAAATAAAGGAGTTTATAACCACAAACATGAATAAAAGCAATAAACAACAGATTAAACTATTGGACAAGAGTATTTCATATACAGAAGTTATTACACAAATAAATAAGCTTAAATCAAACAAAGCACCAGGTAATGATGGTATTATACCAGAGATATATAAAATCCTTTCTAAAAGTACATATTCATTAATACATAAGGTTTTTATTTTGGCCCAAACTGAGTTAATAACCCCCCCATCTTGGCAATATACATTTATTTCGCCAATTTTAAAACCTAATAAAGATCCAACTAGATGTTCTTCATATCAGCCCATCTCATTACTTAATGTTGATTATAAAATGTTTATGAGTATTTTTGCTAATAGATTGAAGACAATCATTCCCGGCATTATAGATATAGATCAGACAGGCTTCATTGTAAATAGAAATACTTTTGATAATATAAGAAGAACTTTAACATTAATAGATTTTGCAAATAGGAAAAAGAAAGATTTAACACTTATTAGTCTTGATATAAGTTCAGCATTTGATTCAGTAAGTTGGGACTATCTGTTTACCTTAATGAAGTGCACAAACTTCTCAGATGCATTTGTAAATCTAATTGAGCATTTATACAAAGGAACATTGGCTTATATTAAGGTAGGAACATATGTTTCAGAAAAAATACCCATTCTTAAAGGTACAAAACAAGGATGTCCACTTTCTCCACTATTATTCACTTTAGTAATGGAGCCTTGGGCTAATTTGATCAGAAACAGTACTGACATAGAGGGTTTTGAAATAGATGAAAATACAACATCCAAAATTCAACTTTTTGCAGATGATGTTCTAATTACATCAGCAGGATCTAATTCTTCTATGCAGTCTCTATTTGATAAAATGATGAATTTTAAAAGTATTTCTGGTTTAATATTCAATGAAGAAAAAACTAAAATACTACCTATATATACACGAAAAAATATTCTCATTAGTGATTTTACTAAATATGTACCCATTTCAGGTCAGATAACTTATTTAGGTATAATACTATCTAAAGATATTAAATCTATTATATATAATAATTATAATACCTGTTTTCTTAATATACAAAATCTTTTTAATACCTGGAATAATATGTTTTTACTATGGAGGAGAGACTTACAATTATTAAAATGATAATATTCCCCAAGATTTTATACTTAATACAATCAATAATACTTCCACCTACAAAAATAATTATCAAGAAACTGAATACACTAATGTTAAATTTCCTATGGGCACCTAATAGACCTAGGATTGCATTAAAGAAACATACTAATAGCTGGTCTCAAGGGGGTATTTCTTTTCCAGACTTTAATTTATATACTATCTCTTCTATTGTAAAAGTTATTACTTTATTTATAGATCAGTCATATGTCGCAAAATGGAAAGATTATTGGGAGCTAATTAGTATGCACTTCATGAAAATCTCCTTAACACATAAAAATATGATTGTAAATAACTCCATGTTATGGTTACTAAAGGAATTTTGTACTTCACCTATTACACCTAAACATATGGTTTGTTACCCATTAAATATTATTATTAGCTATGGTAACTTTATATTCATGCACCCTAAGTATAGGGAATGGAATTTTATTGTATTCCCTATAATGTATACTCAGGGTATGCTTTTGTCATCTACTTCTGAAGGAACTCATTTAGCTATAGATAATGATCTAAAGTACTGGTATCAGTTGATATCTGATAATAAAGTTAAAATCTAGATTTCTTAAAACAAGAATTTGATCTAAGAGAAACTTGCTGGTTAGAGGTTCAGACCTTTAGACAACATCTCATTAATAAAATAGATCTAATGTCTATAACAGTTAAAGAATCTATTCCAACACTGATTGATTACTTGATATTAAATTTACAACATAAAGTTTCTGATAAAGGTAAACTTTCATATATACATAAAATTATCAGACAAGAAACTTTTTACAGTGTAGATTCATACTGGAATTATTTCACTTCTATTAATGGAGACCCACCAAATCAACAAGATAAACAATATATATTGGAATCTGCTTATAGAACTACGTCTTCCATTGTCTGGAGACTTTATACATGGAAATTTTTACATAGATCTTTTTATACACCTTTGATGATGAATAAAATAAATAATAAAGATAATTTATGTAAGAGATGTAATGTAGAAATTAATGCTGACTGGGCTCATATGTTTTATGACTGTATAAAATTGAAAGAATATTGGAAGTCAATTAATGAATTTTTGCAGGCTCTTTTTACAGATAATTTCATTATTTCTAAATCTCTTATATTATTCACCACACCTGTACCTCAAAGTGTTAAAAAGGTTAAGCTTCCCTTGTTATGGTCTATTCTAGCAGTAGCTAGGAAAATAATAACTAGAAATTGGATTTCAGATACACCTCCTTCGTTCAATGAATTTAAAAATGCTATGAATATAGTGTGCCATATGGAAATAAACACAATTAGGACAAGAACAAATAGAAAAATATCTTATTATATTGTATGGAATAATTTACAAAATTTGTTAAAAAAATTCTAATTTCAATAGCATGGTATTTTAGTTTAATTAATTGATCTGATTGTAGTGGATGTCTTTGTAAATACTTTAGTTGTTTTGTTGAATATTATAATAATACCTATTTTTAATTACTTGTATAAAATTGTTTTGATATTTCTCTTATATGTTAAAACAATAAACCTGTTTTGAAAAAAAAAAGATGTTTTGTGAGCAACATGGGTTATTTGCCTGTTCTTTTGTGCATGTATGGGGAAAAACATAACTTACTATTATGGCACAGACAAAAACTGACTGTTCTTTTGGAGGGGGGAGCAAAGGTAAGTTACTGCTATGGCACAAACAAGAATATGTTGCTCTTGTTACTCTCTTTGTTTTGCATCCTGCCTGTTGTTAGTATTTCACATCTGTAGACTGTTTATGTTTCTCCAGTGGGTAATATTTTTTTGTTTTATATGAAAACAGTTATTTTGTAGTTATGTGATACTTAAGTGTATTATACTTCTGTTATCTTTTAGGACACCTATGAGTATGCCACCCAGGTGTATTAATCGATGGAGTGCCCCTTTCACTAATGCCGAGAACCAAGTTATTGTAGTTTGGTTTAGGCAACATGATGCTTTTCTCCTGGAAAGGGGATGGGAAGATGTGGCATGTAGGATGCAAATATGGCAGCAGATTGCCCATGATCTAAATGCCATGGATGGCCATGGCAGGACATATGAACAGGTGTGCCACAGGGCCATTGACATGATTACATCTGTACAGAGGAGAGCATATGCCATACACCATAACCAGATGGTTACTGGGGGATGGCCTGCTAGGGAACCACCACTAACCCCCAATGAAGAGTCACTGGCCAATATCAGAGATCAAGACAGCTCCCAGAGATCCAGACAGCTCCCAGGACAGTGCAGCACATCATGTCCTGGATGTCAGAGCAACAGTTTCTGAGACAGCAAGCATATCCCAGGAGGATCTTCCAGGTAGTCTTTGTTATCTAAACAGCTCAATACTGTTGTTGAGTAAACAGATTGAAATTAATAAGTTATTTCTGTGGAACATGCCTTTTTTTTTGGTGGGGGGGTTGAAGACTGCTACAGTTACAAGCTTAAGTTTCAGTAGTCAGACATGTTCTTCTTGAAATAACAATTGATGGGCATATAAAGGGATAAATGCATTACCCCCTGTGTTACTGTTAATTGTGATGATGTTGTCCTTACCTCTTGCTTAACTTCTTGCAGGACCTTCAGGACTACATCACATTATATCTTCTGCAGATGGTAAACCAAATGTTTTTATGTCAGTACTTCTGAGCAATTTAAAGAAATATTGTAGTGTATGATTTTGATCTCAGGCCTGTTGTGTGTATTGTTGTACTGTCTGTAATAGTGACAGCACTGTTAGTTTGTTAGCATATATTGCAATATAGTAGAGCAGGTATTAATGTATTCCTGTGTTTCTTGCTTTTTATCACAAGTGATCATGACAGTGGGAGTGTGGGCACTGTGCCACCTAATGTTAATATATAAGCAGACTCTGATAATGATGATGGCCAAACTGAGGCACATTTGGTTGTGCAGAGGATGAATCTGACACAGAGGTTCACATACAGCCTTCCCCTGCAGTTTCATCTGACACAGTCAGTAGGTCTATGCCTACCCAATCTACTGAAGCCACATATATTGGACAGGTTGTGGGCGAGGACATTGATCAGAGAAGTGGAGCTACTGTGGCTTCAGAGCCTGTTGAGTCAGCCATAACCAAAGTGTGGGCATGGTGCCACACAGGAAGATTGATAGGGGTGCTCGGATAGGGCCTGCTGTCCCTCCTACACCTGGTGCAGGTGTCTCTTTCCATGCAACTCAATGTATGTTTAGGGCCATGATGGAGGCACAAGCACATTCCTATAGATGGTCTAGACAAATACTCAAGGTTGTGGATGTGGCACACTCAGACATGTGTGACTGCCTCCACTGTGTTGCCAATTCACTGGATCAGATGAATGACATGTTGGAACAAGGGGTGTCTGTGATGGACTGAGGGGTGTCTGTCATGAACCGAGCAATGTCTGTGATGGAACATCTGCTGGGAGGGGAATGGCATCCTCAAGAGCATAGGTCAGTCACATCATCTACTGTCAGGCAACATGGCCATGCCTGATCATGCTCCCATTGTAGCAGTTCTTCCACTGCTCTGTCAGTGAATATGCTGTCCACACCCAGACATGGCAGGCCATGAGTTCATGGTCCTGGGTATCCCAGAAAGGGAGCTCATCCAACAAACATCAGTCATGTTCAGGTAGCAGCACTGCATCTGACCGTGAGCATGGACATGTCAGTGCAACTCCTGCCAGAGCCAGTTCTCATGGTTTGGGATGAAAATGATGAACGCCACCTCTACAATGCATGGCTCGCAGCTGTCCAATATACAAAAATGTACAGCCAGCACAGAACTTGGCTGTGTTCAAGCAGAAACTCACACACCAATTTCACCTGGAAAGACCCCAACAGACACACATACAACAGTTACTCATTTTGTCTCAATGGCCATTTATTGCTTTATACAAATGTCTGCCTTCTTCTTTTCTTACTCACACACACTCACTGACCTTTTGAGTCAGCCTAGACTTCCTACCCCCCTCCAACACCCTCTGTAAGTGATGATAACTGTCCCATATTCCTGTTTTCTATCTTTTGGATTCAGGGATACAAATGCTTTGTAAAGAAACCACGCAGCCAGTGACAGCAGTAAATTAAACCTTTTATTCTCTCTGACATCTTGGCAGCAAAGCCTTCAAGGAGTATAAACATTCAAAAAGACTAATCCCTTATATAACAAGCACAATTAAACACATAATAAATCAATTAAAAAACAATTATAGCAATACTTAAAGTAAAACACACCAATTGAGCTCCTTTTTGTGGTTTATCTATACAAATGCTTTGTGTCTTATGCTCAGTGTGAATATCTAACTTAATGCTTAATATATCTGGATTTGTAGTGTAGAATGGGCATTGGCATTGGAAAGTTAGACAATTGATAGCATATATATTTCGCAACTTTATAGTGAATGTGTTTGTGAGGCTTGTGAAGTCAGAAACTGCAATGTGCATCATTACTTTCTAACTTCTCTCTTTTATGATTTTCCAGTACAAACATATGGTGCACATCATAAATCATGCCATCATATTCAGATTTTAGGATTGTAAGACAACACTGTAGTCAAACCTCATAAGAACAGTAATGCAATATAATGGTCTCTTTTGCATGCACTTCACCAGACACATGCAGCAGCTGGAAAGACCACAGGGCTTTCTCAGCAAGATAACACAGAGCCAACAAGCCATGCCATGATGTATATGGATAGATTAAAAGCCATGTCACTGTAATCTGTCTGGTATAGGATAAGGTGATGTCTGCCTGTCCTCCAGGCCAGTCTCTGCCTATGCCCTGGTGGGATGACTGCATAACCAAAAATCTGATGACATCAGCAGTGTTTGTTGATAATATGATAGTAACAGTGTCCCACATGCTGTTGTAAAAGGCTCTCTATAATGTCAAGCAAGAACTCACACACACAGTTGACAGTAGTGAGAATAGGACCCCTGCCTATCTAATGACACAAACCATGAACCTCAGGATTTTATGCAAGCACCATGACAAAAGTTCAACTTGGAGTGTATCAGACATTTTATAGCTGATGAAATCAGCAGTGTCTGTTGAGGAGAATTTAACAGTGTCACACATGCTGGTGTAAAATGCTTCCTGTAATGTGAAGGAAGACCTCTGACACACACACACACACACACACACACACACACACACACACACACACACACACACACACACACACACACACACACACAGTTGATTGCAGTGAGAAGAGCATCCCTCCATATCTAAGTACACAGACTACAAAACACAGTACTTAATGCAGGCACCACTGCAGATGTCTGTCTTTTCCAAGACTGTTGCTGAACTTATTGTACATGACATCAGCAAGCCATGTGTAAGATAAGATGTTGGCAGGCCTGCATAGGTTCATAGCTTCATAGGTTCATACGAGGCTACTACCATAATGGCCCCAGGTTTATAGGTTCATAAGAGGTTACTAGGCTAATGACCATATGGCCTTTTCAAGCCTAGCCAAGTTGTACTGTTGTTCCCTTATAGACCAAGATATGTAGTCCATATTTGTGAATCCATGATCAGCACTGGTTACCCCTGTCTAAGAGCGACATAGGTAAAACTCCAGGGTAAATTTAAGATTTAAGAAAAAACATCCTGAACTATAGAAAACATAATTTAATAAAACAAAGCTTTCAGGAGTAACAAATCCCTTCTTCAGTGTATAAAAAGTAATGAATAAACTCCATTTTTAAATAGCATTTAAAATAAATCACATGTTCAAATTCCCCCAATAGTCTAAAGCAAACAATTACACTTACACAACCCATCTTTAAAGGCACAACATAACCAAATTAAGGATGGGTTGTGTAAGTGTAATTGTTTGTTTTAGACTATTGGGGGAATTTGAACATGTGATTTATTTTAAATGCTATTTAAATGGAGTTTATTCATTGCTTTTTATACACTGAAGAAGGGATTTGCTATTCCTGAAAGCTTTGTTTTATTAAATTGTGTTTTCTATAGTTCAGGGTGTTTATTGTTTATTGAAAAGTTTGCTGCACTTGGATTTACCAGCTGTGGATCTTGGATCTGTTACTAAATTTAAGACTTCCCATCCAATGGTCCAAGTTACACTTAAATAGGGTCATTGAAGAGTGCAGTTTCATGTGAATTGGGAGTCTATTCCATAGAGTGGCAATCTCTGGGAGACATATCTATCAATCCAGCATGTCCTGTTGATGTCACAGGCTAGGTTAAGGTGCCCAGAGTGAGTGAGTCTTGGCCGATTTGATTTGTGATCGTGCAGCATTTCCATTAAGACAGGGTCATAGACTGCTCTATAGACCAGGCACAAGTCACCTCTCAGCAGTGTATATGATACAGAGTACAGTGACAGGGCCTTCAGTCTGTCCATGTAGGTCACTTGTTGAAGTCCCTGGATTGTTTTGGTGAGAAACCTCTTAGGCCTCTCCAGCTGCTGCAGATATTTGGTGAGGTACATGCAAAAGGGAGTATTGAACTCTATTATTGATCTGATCAGGGCCGAGTACAATGGCGTTATAACATTCTTAGTCTTGGATGCTATGCCCTTACTTATGAAGTGTGCAACACAAAAGGTCTTCCTTACCACTGTGGACACATGATGTTCAATGTTATGGCTGCTATCAACCTTCATTCCCAAATCACTCACTATCGGGTTGGGACTTAGGGGAGTATTATTAATAGTGTAATTCGCAGGGACTTCTTCTTTGGTGAAAGGGTAATACTGCATTTTTTGGGTTAAGTTTAAATCTATGGCTTTGACAACAATCATTTATGTATGTAAGCCACTTTTTTAATATGTTGACATTGTTTGTGGATTCAATGATTGCACTAAGTTTGCAGTCATCAGTGAATACGGTGACAACAAGCCATCTGTTGTTGCCTGAATTTCTGAGAAATAGATTCCAAACAGTAGGAGGTACAGCACAGACCCTTGTAGAACACCACTGATAACAGGTTTGCTGCTAGAGGATGAATCCCCAACTATTACTGTATGTGTTTGTTGGTGAGCCAGTTGGCTACCCATCTAGTAATGTATGGGCATTTCTCCATATCATTTGGGTTTCTAATACCATAATGGGAATGGACCCCATTCCTAAGTCAAAGTATGATTAAAGTTCATGAAATTAGTATTGTTTCAATCTTAGATGACAGCCAGAAGTGCTCTTCACAGCACCCACTATGTGCCCAGTAATGACTCCTTCTGAGTTACATGTATCGGTAACATATCTAAGTATGATTATAAATTCTTTGTTATAAGACCTGTTGCTCCTAATACTACTACTACTAGGACTGTCTGGGTATCTTTCTTCCACATTGCCCTCATTTCTGCCTGCAAATCCTGGTATTTTATGACTTTGTGTCTCTCTGTACGTAAGACACTAAAATCACTGGGTATAGCAATTTCAATAATCAATGCTACTTTTGTCTTCTTTTCATCGACTACTATATCTGGCTTTCTTGCATCTATTTTTTGAACTGTCAGTAATAAATGATCCCGTGTGATATAAACTTCATCATTTTCTATCATGCTTTATGGCTCATATTTCCAGTGCTTTTCAGTACTTCAATATTAAAATGTTTTCACAATTCCCAATGCAACAGTCTTGCCACATTATTATGCCTTTCAGTATACAGTCATTCTGTCATCAGTATATCACAACCAGCAACAAGATGTACAACTGGATCCAATTCTGTTTTACAAAACTTACATTTGCCATTTCTCCCACATGTTTAATGGACTTTGTAAACCAACATGTATGTAGTCTACTATCTTGGGCCACCAATATTAACCTTTCATCTTTTGATTTAAATTCATTTCTCCTTAACCATTCCTGCATCTGATCTTGATCAAAATGAGGTTGCTCCAAAAGTTTTCTATACTTTCAGCTATATTTATGCATTTTCCACCTTTCTTGCCTTCTTATTTGATCCTTTGGCTTATAATCTTTCTTTTGTTTTTTGGCACATTTAGTTGCTGCCTGATTTTTATTTACGTCTGGTTTGATTTCCATTCCCACTTGATGCTGATTTACTTCTGCTAAACTAAGCAGGGAAGTCATCGTAAACTTATTTTCCTCATGTTTCAAAACTTTCATTACATTTAGGTCTGGTGAGGTAAACAGATATGCATGCAGTCCCACTATTGCAGATCTATATATATAGTCAGTTTCGAGGTGGCCCATACCTCTTTCAGAATGGAGAATATATAGTCTTGGTATGCAGTGATTTTTATAAAGCATTTGATGAGCATGAAGCATCCTTCTTGTTTTCCTGTCCAAACTATCCAACACCTTTTGGGGGCAGTCAATCACTCCAAAATAGTAAGTTAGGACAGGAAGAGCTAATTGGTTTATAGCTTGGAGTTTATTTCTAGATGTCAATGTTTTAGCATTAATTTAAGTGTTCTAAAATATTCCTTACTGAGTTTAATTCACATTTGTTCATATTCTATTGTTGATCCTTCATCAATTCCCAAATCTTTATGCACCCCCTCTCGCTCAAGTTCTTTTACATCACATTCCAGTTCTAAACTGATGTTTTCTTGGTGCTGCAGCTTTCCTACTTTAAAGGTTGCTTATATCATCTGAAAAAGTTTTGACCACTTGCAGTTTTGCTTTCATTTCCTCATCTGATGAACTATACAGTTTTGAATCATCTATAAAAAGAAGATAAGTCCTTAAACTTTGTTGGTTTCTGGGAGCCAAATTATAGCCATGACCTAATCTGTTAAGTAGACAGCATAATGGGTTAAGGGCAAAACAAAAGAGCAGCGATGACAGGGAGTCACCCGGGAATATCCCCCTTTGAATTTTTATCCCTGGAATAATAATTTGTCCTTTATCATGGCTTAACTGTAAAGTAGTTTGCCACTGTTTCATGGCTGCTGTAATGTAATACATCTGTGTAGGGTGTATCTTGTGCATTTTAAGCACACTTTTATCCATGAATGTGGGGTACTATCAAATGCTTTTTGTAGTCTATCCATGCCATACTTAGATTATTCCCCTATTTTGAGTTCTCCATTATGACTTTATTTGACATTAAATGATCTTTTATTTCATATGACTTTCTTTTATTACCTTTTTGTTCTATTGCCATGATTGAGTTTTCTTCTAAATGACTATAAACTCTGTTGGCATCAATTCCAGTGGATGGTTTATACATCATCAGAAGGCAAGTTATTGGTCTATAGTTTTTTAGGATGGCTTGCAGGTACATTCTTAAGTAGGAGTATTATTTTTCCTGTTGTTAGCCACATTGGTGTCTGTTTGAGGTGCACACATAAATAGTTTTTACTCATGGCTAAATCTTCATGTAAAGATGTTAATACTTTTAACCAGAAGTTAGGTAGTGCATCTGGGCCTGGGGTTTCCCACTTAGGAGCTTTTCTTTACTTTGTTTCAATCTCTCTAGCTGTTACTTCATCTCATTTCATATCCTGTACATTTGAACTTCTTTTTTCTTTTATTTCTTCTATCCATTTAGCATCTTTGTTATGTTCCACAGGATCTTCATAAATGTTTCTCCAAAATGCATCTATTTCTTCTTTTTGGTGGTGTTTCAATTCCTTTTACCTTGTTTCCTAATTCTCTATAAAACTTTTTTGGGCCTTCAATAAATTGCTTATTTTGTACTTTT
This sequence comes from Protopterus annectens, assembly GCF_019279795.1. Lineage (NCBI taxonomy): Eukaryota > Metazoa > Chordata > Ceratodontiformes > Protopteridae > Protopterus > Protopterus annectens. Next base: position 740,482,008 of record NC_056726.1, read on the forward strand.
CCTTTATATTTATTTGTGTATCTTCTATTTTTTTTCTTCCTGTGCTGATATTTCTGGTTTATTATTTTCAATAGTGCACGATAATTCCTGATTCGTTGTGATACTGTACATTGCTTTTATCACGTCTATCTTTCTGAGTATTTTTCTTGATCTGTTGCCTCTTCTGTACACTTCTACAGTTATACATCTTGAGGGGAATTCAATAAAGCCTACACAGAGTGGTTTTCCATGTAGGAATAGTGGCATGGCCTCAACATGGAAACCAGCAGCTGAGCGATCCAGTTAACAGAGCAAAGGAGCGTGCTGACACGGAAGTGTCTGTGGAATGCAAATCCTGTCATAAACAGGTGACATCCATGCAAATGAGGGTGATTTGTGATCCAATAAGCTGCACAGTATCTGTGTAGGAGGTGTGTTGGTGTCATAAATGTACACGGAAAGTAACCGTGTGCAGAAATGAAAAAATTAAACAGGGACTGTAAAAGCCCCACAAAAAGGTTGAATATTGCAATGTAGGGATTGAAATGGCCAAAACTATGCCCAGTGAGTCCAAAAAGCAATGGAAAGCATTATAAGATATTTATTTATTTTTAATACACACATTATGTTTGCAAGATGTTGAGCAATTCACAAACATGCTGTTATGCAAAAAAAAATATTAAAATGTTGAAAAATTGAAAATAAGACATTTGCAAAAATAATACATTATAGTGCCCTGCATTCATAGTGTACAATGGTAGATGTCAGTGATTACTAAAGATGCAGTCTCTGGAGTAATGAAGTATCCAGGGAATATGGAAGGATATGTATGCAAATGAGCTGGGGTTAATAATAGCAAAAATGGGCCACTGTTTCTACAGATATAACCTGTGTATGGCCATAATTGTATTGGTATTAAGTAGATCAGGTAGCTGACATCAAAAGGGGGTGTGTCACACTGTGTTTAAGCAGAGTGGAGCTCATTAGTGCCTGTTTGTGCTCAGCTAAGCACAGTTAAGCGGTGGGGGGGGTGTCCAGTGCTGCTAAGCTTTGTTTATCTGCAGGGTATGTGTTTAGCTGGTTTAAGCTATGCTGAACATGCCCATGCATGGAGGTGTGTCTAAACTGTTGAGTACTGTTTATACTAGCACAACAGGTTTGAGCGCTGTGTTCCAGTGCTTAGCAGTGAAAGAAATTAAAAAATGCAAGGAAATAGTCTGGGAAAGCCAATCAAATATAAATGACTGATAAGACCTGTTCCACTGACACTGGGCCATTCAAAACCTCAATGATAGACCTGGCAGGTGGAATGCATCACAGTCAACTAATCACACAGGCTGCATTTGCAGCACACCACTATAAAGTATGCATACACCATTCAATCTGATTTTTCCCATATACTCTGCATCATTGGTGTACACACTTGGGAGTTTTAACTGAAAAAATGATAGGGGATGCTGCTGTTCTGCTACATCTGTATGTGGTAGAGGCTGAGGTTAGTGCTGGTGTTAATGCTTACAATAGGCCTAGTCTAAGAAGGAGAAGAGTGTTCTGGTCCAGGGTAACCTTCCGGGAGCTATTTGAGCTGGAGATTGTAGAGCACTACAGGATGTATAGGGACATACTACAAGAAGTCACATAGCTTTGCCACCCTCAACTCAGATCCAGAGCCAACAGAGGGAAACCCATCCCAGTGGAAACAAAGGTATGTGTAGCCCTTAGAATACTATCTACAGGTACTTTTCAAAGACCTACTGGGGACATGATGGGGGTCTCACAGGCATCTGCACCCAGGGTAGTCCACCAGTTCAGGCTGCCATGCAAACAGATGCCAGTAAGCACATATATTTACCCCAGACCCATGAAGTGAGGGCCAGCAGTATGTATCTCTTCTACTATATAGCACACTACCCTGAGGTACTGCGTGCCATAGACTGCACTCATGTCCACATCAACGCACCACCTGGTGAGGAGGGTAGAGTCAAGGTTAACTGCAAGGGGTTTCACTCCATCAACTGCTAGGTCTTGTGCAATGCCCAGGGCATTATCATGAATATGTGTGCTGGCAAGCTTGGCAGTTATCACCACTCCCACATCTGTCATTCATCACAGCTGTACCAGACGTTTGTCAGGGGAAACATCCTGTATGACCATCTACTGGGGGATGCTGGCTGTGCACTGGAGCCATGGATGATGACACCCATCAGAAATAAATACACACCTACCAAAGAATGCCATAATGAGGCACACACACAAACTAGGAACATCATAGAGCATGTGTTTGGGCTGCTCAAGTCAGGGTTCCACTGTCTTGATATATCTGGTGGAGCCCTGCAGTTATAGCCACATGTGCACACATGTTCACAGTATGTAGCATGCTACACAATATGATCCTGCAGAAACAGCTGTGGTAGGAACATCACAGGGAAGGGACACACAACCACCAGTACCAAGTTCTCCAAAGCCACATGGGGACTCAGAGGAGGAACCCTCTGAGCCTGTCCCTGTTGACAGACATAGGCATGCCCAGTATGCCCTGGCCTTCACAAAGAGGCAATGCATAGCACATTCACTGACATCCAAGGGACCTAGGGACTGACACCACACTCCTACACACATACATAGTAAAAAGAATGTCAACCACACCACACAACCTGTACCTTACCATGTATTGGCTGTATACTGTGGGCATCTGACAGAGTCAGCCCTGAAGCACTATGATCTCAACTGTTTCTGGGACAAGGTAAGTCACTCTTCTTTACAACAAATGTATGGGATACTAGACTATGGTAGCATATGTATAGACCTGTCTCATGTATGCTAGGGAATAGAGGGGGCTACTGGGAAACCTGCAGACAACTGAAAGCAATGTAGGACAACAGGAGCTCTCTGCCAAATACTGACCACCCCATAATATGCAGTAGGCCCCAAGGTATAAAAAAAACCCTGCAGTATGTGAGGGAATTGATAAACAGCAGGGTCATAGGACAGATGCATGACTGTCAATGCTAAAGTCCCCTACCCCTAACACACCTGAATTCCCATACAACTGCAGTAATATTATGTTTGCAAGGTAATAGCAGCAGACCACTCAATCGTGGGGCTGTTCCAATCAACCTGGTGAAATGTTCAATTTTCACAATATGCAGGGGTCAATTTGCTATGTATATCTGCAGTTGATAGTGTCAGGAATTAAACTGCACTGCCTGGTGGCTGTTGTGGCTTAGCGAGCTAAGTACATTACCATGGCTAATGGTGTTCATTGGTTTGAGACTGACTGCACCTACTATCTTGCATGTGGCAGAAGTTCTACAGAATGTCCATATGTCACTATTTGTTATTACAAGAAAGCCAGACAAAGCCAGAGAAAATGGAGGGACAGGGGGCTGCAGATATGGACAGTATAGTCCTCTGAGTAACCTAGACGATGGCTAGTAGGACAGCAGGTTGTAACAAGTCAGAGTAGCAGGATGTCAAGGCTGTCATGTAATTGTATCAGTACTTACATTTCAGTGGTCACCATCATACCTCTCAAATGCACAGAGTTTTGCAGAATGTTCACAGTTTTGCCTCATATTTCTGGTCTGTTTTTCATAACATTGCAGTTTTCTGGCAAACTAGTGGCAAATCAATAAAAGTTGACATTAGAAAATAATGACAGACATTTGAATTCATACCCTACAGAAAAATCATGCTAATATGAAAGCTGTTATTCTACCAAATGTCTAAGTTTGTAAGAGCAATATTAAAACAACTGGTGTTATTTTGGGGCCTGTGTCCCACTGTTACATATGGCTTTGTCCAAATTTCTTTTTCTAAGAGGTTGAGAGGTATGGATACCTTGTACCATTATAATGCCAATATAACACAAAATGTGTGAGGACCAGAGCAGGCATATGGGATGCAATGCTGGACATCCTGCAAAACAAGTACAGTCAGAGGTGTGAAGACTGTAACCCTGTTTGTGGTGTTGCATCTTGTACCCTAGTCACAACATACCTACAACTACATAGAGCTGCAACTGTGGACAAAACCAGGAACATGAGCAGGACAAAGGGCCACGTATAAGGAGAAGGATGAACTACTGGCCAGACAAATGTAGAAACTGCAGTAAAACAGGTCACACAGTGACCTGGGTTCACTGTTGTGTGTATAGCAAGCAACTCAAATGTTTGTCAGGAGTTTCTCGTGTCAGTCTATAGTAACCTGCCACTGATGTTCCAGGAAATCATATTGCTATGTAAAACATACCAGACATATGATGAAAAACCCTGTTCAGTCTAATGCAATCTGTACACACCTTTGGTATGAGACAGATATTTTGGCCAGTACACAGCTGGGGAATCCCTTGGCATTATATCAGGGAAGTGCAGGCCTGTGTAATCAGATGCAGCAGCCACTTGGCTGTAGCACACACTTTACTAGAAAGGCTCACCCAGACTCTGCTACACTTTGCTGTGAGGGAATAGTTAGTTTGCTTTTTATTTGTTGTATTTTGTATTACTGTATTGCCTTTTTCTATTTTGAATACTGTGAACTGAGGGGGTGGAGTTAGGAACTAAACCTTCTATTTAAGAGGTAAAATAAAACATTTCAGAGCATTACTAAAAAGGCTCACCCAGACTCTGCTACACTTTACTGTGAGGGAAAGGTTAGTTTGCTTTTTATTTGTTGTATTTTGTATTACTGTATTGCCTTTTTCTATTTTGAATACTGTGATTTGTTTTCTTTACCTTGTGTTTTACTTGTACTCCACTTTTAACTGCATATTAAAACTTGAAAAGAGACCACAGCTCTGTCTCTTGTGAGTCAGGCAGAAATTGTTTTCCTCACCCTCCCACTCGGTTACTGTTGTGTTCTTAAACTCCACTGTCTTTCTAGTTGCCTGCCCCTTATGTTAATTTGACCATACATCTCATTTCCTCTCTGTTTTTACTGGCTTGTGTGAGTAAGCACAAAATTATCATTTTGTGAAATCACCCCCCTTCAACTATTTAAATGTATTGGTGATCCTACTGTATTCCAGAGTACCAGAATACAAAAGTGACCACTCCCTTTCAATCTATCTTGCTGTTTTAAAAATAGTGACTCTCCACCAAACCTTAACTTTTTAGACAGGTAAAACGTAAGTTACCTAGTTTCACATCTAACTCCTCTAGCGCACACTGCAGTGTTTAGAATAAAACATTTTTTTCATCTTACCTTTAAGCATCCCTGTGACTAGGACATGCTCTAAAACCTGATGGAAAGCACTAGGAAGCCTTAAACTGATAAAAACACTCAACTCTCCTTGTTAATAAGAAGAAATTAATCGTAGCACTAAACAGCCTATAATAACCTCGCTAAGGTAAAGGAAAACAGCTCTTGAACTTTACAAAAAAAAGCACCAAACCAGGCATGTCCAAGGGTCAGCTTCCAGTGATTTCTCCTGTCCACTTGGTGAATCTGGGCATACTGGGGCAATGCAGCAATTGCCTCATGTCCACAGACAAACCTCTTCTCCTACCACCCAACACTACAACCTATGAGAGATGCACTTACATAGGCAAACTGGAAGCAAAGCTCTCTCCACTCAAGATTGTGCTAGACAGTCAAGAGGAGAAAGTTAGCACCCTCACTACACCTCAAGCAGCACATTGCCCTTCTAAACCCACACCACCAACACCCTCACATAGCAACACTAAACCCTCATATGCAGAGGCCTTAACAGTAACCTACCCAAGCAACAAAGACCACCAAAGCTGAAACACAAACACCAATTACAACCAAAGTGTCACATAGCTCACAACACCAGTGTGCCACCCAACAGCCCTTAAGGGTAGACAACATACCCAACACTTTAGTCATAGGTGACTCTATAGTCAGGCACACTGATGTTCCACTAACCAGGCTGAACAAGGAGAAAGTTACAGTCAGCTGCCACATAACACATGCACTCAAGTCACACCACAACAAGTACAAATATTACTCTGTCATTGTCCATGTTGGAGTGAATGACTTGAGACGTTCCTCCCTGGACTACATGAAAAGAGACATGGAAGAGCTCTTGGATCATGTGGCCCAGGCAGGTATGACCCTAGCCCTAAGTAGCATCCTGCCTTTACCACAGTATAAGGACAAAATGATTGACTTCAACAATTGACTAAGCTTCTGGTGTCATTCAAAGGGGATCCAGTATCTGTCTGCCTAGGATGACATGATCAACAGACCACAATGCTTTGCCAGAGATGGTCTGCACCTGTCGCCCCTGGGATTCAGGTTACTGGCTAAGGCTCTTGCTACTCCTATAGTGCCTTTTTTAGGGAAAGTTTAAAGGACAAAGCCACCACCATAACAGATACAAATATGCAAAATATGAAGGTAATGCTACTCAATGCTAGAAGTCTAAACCTCAAAATGCACTTTCTAGAGGCACTCCTAAAAATGGAGAACATCGATATCTGTGCAGTAATTGAGACCTGGTTCAAGGATCCAGAGAGCACCCCTGCAATACCAGGCTACAACTCTTACCACACTTTTCAGCCACCAAACCAAGACTGAAACACTAAAGATGGAGGAGTGTCCATAGTCACAAAGTATATTCACACCACCAGGCTAGTTGCCCAACACAATGCATCTGGAATTCTCCAGGTGCAACTAACACTAGGTAATACTGCAATCCCAATTGTAGCTTGCTACAGATCCCCCACCATGCTCCAAGATTCTCACTACACCTTTCTAAACATACTGGAAAATATTAAGTACAACCAAACACCCTAATAATGGATGATTTCAACTACCCTGCCATTAACTGGGAAAACTACTCATGTACCAACACCTTTGCCCAACAGTTCTTGGAATTCATAAATTCCAGTGCCCTGGATCAGCTAATCCATAGTCCCACCAGGGGCTCCAGTATCCTAGACCTGGTCATTACCAACATGAGAAATCGATACTCCGCACCTATGATCATCTCCTCATTGGTCAGGTCTGACCATAAGCTAATCACCCTTGACATCCACATTCCTATTCCACCCCCCAGTAAGGAAACCTCCGAAAAAACTTCTCTAAAGCCAAAGTCATGCTACTCAAGTCAGAAGTGGCAAACTTCATGACACCCATGCAAATGGGAACTGAAAGTTTGACTGCTGAATCCTACACTAAGGCACTGTATGAGCAGATACACCTGTGCATCAATTGTGCCATCCCAAATAGAACCAAAACGCTCTCCTCCAAAAAAGGAAGCCAATCTGGTGATCCCCTGCCATAAACAAACTTTACAATAAAAGGAAGAAACTGTTGCAGAAAAGAGGAAAATCTCAGGATGCAAAATACTCCCTTACCAGAGACAGTAAGAAGCTGAGATCCCTCATAAAATCCTTAAAGCTAATTACGAAAAAAACTGCCAAAGATTCCAAAGACATCACAAGGCATTTTATATCTATGTCAAGAATATAAATGGCAATGCTCAGATCTGCTCTGAGCTACAACAGAATGGCATTAAATATACTGATCCCAAGGATATTGCCAATATCCTGGCAGATCGATTCAGTGCCAAATTCACTCTCCTCTCACCCCCTAAAAGGCACATCTCAATACTGAAAGATTGCCAAATTCTGGTAATAATGGCCACACAGGTAAAAACCGCACTCTCCAATGCTAAGAATACAGCATCCATGGGACCAGAAGACATCCCGGACTGTGTACTCCATGAGCTACAAAATGAACTGGCACCTCACCTAAGTGTCATGTCTAATCATAGCCTCACTTCAGGCTTCATGCCCACTGAGTGGCACACAGCCACAGTTATCCCACTCCACAAGGGGGATCCACCTTGGATCCTGGGAACTACCGCTCCATCAGTCTGACGACCCTGATCTGTAAGACCATGGAACGTATTATCATGGAACTTATAAACAAAGACATTGGCAATCTTCAAACACTAGACCACACACAGTTTGGGTTCATGAAAGGCCGATCTTGTCACCTGAACCTGATTGACTTCTTTGAATCAGTCTCCAGAGCTGTGGACGAGGGTAAGGCAGTCCACACAGCCTACCTTGACCTTGCCAAGGCCTTCAACACCATCCTTTACTCTGGAATCATAGATAAACTTTACTAAGATGGGCATTAATCCCTACATCACTCAATGGGTTGCCAACTGGATTACTGAAAGAACCCACATTGTAAAAGTAGCCAACTCCAAATCCAGCTCCAGACAAGTGAAAAGTGGAGTACCTCAGGGATCAGTCCTGGGACCACTCTAGTTTGGCATCTACTTCTCTGAAGTACAGGCCAACACTAAGGGACTCTGGCTAACAAAGTTCACAAATGATTGCAAACTGGGAGCCATTATTGAATCCCCAAATGATGTGTATATTCTACAAAAGGGCCTCACAGAAACAGATGCTTGGTGCCAGAGCCATGGGCTCAAGCTCAATGCCAAGAAATGTATCGTTATCCCCTTTGGGAAAAAAACATGTACCCATGAATTACCACATAGGCGGCAGTACACTAAACACTGAAAGTGTGATGAGAGACTTAGGGCCACAGGTGGACAGTGGTCTCACCTTTGATAAACACATCACCACAACAGTCAGGAAATCCTTCTATATGACACACCTCATCACTTAGGGCTTTCATCCAGAAAAAAGGAGGTCATTGTCCCACTGTACTCATCCCTCATTAGACCCATTATAGAATACAATGCCTCATTTGGTATGTACCTCTCAAAACATCTGCAACAACTGGAAAGGCTGCAGAAATACCTCACTAATAGAATCACAGGCCTAAAGCAGATGGTCTATGCTGACCATCTAAAAAGCTCCAGCTATAGTCTGTCACATATCGTCTACTCAGATCCAATCTCTGCTTAACATACAAGGCCATGTCAAACTCAGAGCTGTTGGACATGCTACACTTAAAGAAATCCCAATCCCTCAGAGCCACATGCTCCAGGGATCCAAACCCTGACATCACAATGAACAAAACATGCTGGAGGGATAGGTTCCTGACCCAGAAACTCCTCAGACTGGAATATACTGACCATACATGTCAAGCAGAGTGCCTCTTTGGCCCTCTTCAAAAGGAACCTTGACGATTGGATGGGAGATTGGAAATTCACCCCGAGGATAATGTCAGTTGCTCTGCTAGACAGGGGTGTAGAGAAGTAAATATTGTGGGAAGAAATAGCCAGAGAATTGTTATGGCTAGGCTTGTATAGGCCTTAGGGCCGATAGCCTAGTACCAACCTATGAATTTATGAACCTAAATCCCGGGCTGGAGTACAGGTAGGTCTGATGAAGGTCGAGCTATTTGCTTAACCAAAAGCGCTTACAGCTATTAAAGCCCGTGCTGATTTCTTCAAAGTGCTTTCCCTTGCATTTTGTGGTTTTTACAGGTAGGTCTGGACTGGATCCCTCTTGTAAGTACCGATGGTCACACTTTGCATGCTCCTATACTTAATTAATTTTAGCCCATGTCTGAAGCCTCATTTGCCTACAGAACTAAGATGTCAATATATCTCTGTGCATACAGGCAGCTATGTATACCACACTGTCTCTCCCTATCTCCATCAGACATGATTATCCTTACCTATCAGTATGTGGTACATATAGGATATATATGTATCTCTAGAGTTTTATATACATACCTATATATAGGTAATACATATATATTATATAGAGAGAGACAGAGAGAGGGGGAGAGACAGAGAGAGAGACACACACACACACACACACACACACACACACACACACACACACACACACACACACACACACACACTGAAAGGTATAGAGTGATGTAGTTCTACAGCCACCTGCACACTAATTGTTACCAGTGGTGTGTGCAACTACTACAGTGAGATGTAGTGTGCATTAGTAGGTAGGTAAGGGATCTAATTTCACATCAGCCACCTTGTGTGTGTATGATATTCCACATACAGCAGCATGCACACACCCAACAGTCCAATGTCTGTGCAATGGTCTATCATTTTATGGCCCGATGAGTAGTGACCTCCACAGCAGTGACCTTCCTGTCAACAGCTGCTGATGTCATCCACCCCATCAGCAGTGGCAGACACACTTCAAACACATATGCTCTGTGGTGCATGCAGTATACTATATACAACTAGATAGGTAGGGGTTATAATCCCAACAATGGCAACTCTGTGAGTGCGTGTGTGTAAGTATATCCACTTGCACCAGTGTGTCTGTCATGCCTATGTGTGTGCAATGCTAATACATATTAAGGCCCGTGCCTACCTCTTAACCCCACATTGGCTTACTTTACAGGGCCTGCTGATGTCATCCACCTTAGAAGCACATTGAGACACTCCAAACAAATAAGGTCAGTGGTGCATGCATTAAGTACGTAACACTATAGTATATACATCTAGATAGGTAGGTTTTCTAATCCCAACAGCAGAAACTGTGTTGGCAAGTATATCCCCTTGCAGCAGAGTTTCTATCATGCCTATGTGTATGGGATGCTGATATATTTTAAGGCCTGTGCCTAGCTGTTAACCCACACATTGGCTTACTTTGCAGGGTCTGCTGATGTCATCCATCTTAGAAGCACCATGAGATGCTCTCCAATCACATAAGTTCAGTGGTGCATGCAATAATTGTGGAGCATTATAGTATATACATCTAGATAGATAGGGGTTATAATCTCATTGTCAACTGTATGAGTGTGTGTGTGTGTGTGTGTAAGCATATTCCCTTGCTGCAGTGTTTCTATCATGCTTACGTGTGTGCAATGTTTGTAAGTTTTAGGGCCCATGCCTAACTGTAAACCCTCATGTTGGCTTACATTACAGGGCATGCTGATGTCAACCACCTTAGAAGTACATTGAGACACACTCCAAACACATAAGCTCAGTGGTGCATGCGACAAGTATGTAACAGTATAGTATGTACATCTAGATAGGTAGGGGTTCTAATCCCAACAACAACAACTCTATGAGTGTGTGTAAGTATATCCCTTGCAGCACTGCAGCTGTTCTGTCTGTCTGGTGTGTGTGATAGCTATACAATATGTGTCCTGTGAATATAACTAAAGCAATGCAAATGTCCAAAGATCATAGGACAACAAACATTAACTACTTTATTGTAATAGTTGCATAAAAGAGTCATTTTGCATCACAAACACCTAAATGTTATGAGAAATAGCATAATCTATGCAAATGCTGCAAAAATATGCTGTTATATATTAAAAAAGTGAAGTTCTGTCTGTTGCACTCACTGTGGGTATGGTTTGTCCTGCCAACTCTCACGCTACTACAAATAGTGTCCCAATTTGATAAGGTGGCAACTGTAGTCTGTCTTGCCTATGTGTGTGCAATATGTATACATTTTTGAGGTCCTGTGAGTAGCACCTGCCCCTAAATAACCCACATGTATCAAGGCATGAGTGCTATTCACCACAATCTACATTTGTAGGTACTAACCAAGTGTGTGGATTACTGTAAGTTGAGTGCTGTCTGTCGTTCACCCCCATATGTTGTTAATATACTGCAAGAGGATTTTACATCAACTATGGACTCGTGCCACGGTCCTGGGCTCAAGCTAAACACATAAAAAATGTATCATCATACCAGTCAGCAAAGACACAGCCCCACTGTTTACCACATTAATGGCAACCCCTTAAATACACAACTTGTGTTGAGACACCTAGGTACTCAGGTTGATAACAATTTCACATTCAATCATCATGCAGTGGCAGTTGTCAGAAAAGCCTTGTACATTGTTTATATCATAGGTAAAGGGATTGCATCCAGAAAAAAACTTGGTCATTAGCTCTCTATACTCCTCACTCCATACACCAATATTTTACTACAATGCACCATTTGATATGTACCTATCCAGATATCTGCACCAACTGGAAAGGCCAAGGAAATACATCACAAAGGTAATCCATGGCCTCCAACACTTGTCCTATGCAGACAGGCACAAATTTTTATTGCTCCACTCAGTATCGGACAGGTTGCTCAGAAGTGGGCTGTGTCACCCCTACAAGGCAATGCTGGACCCTGCCCTACTGCAGCTGCCTCATATCCGTAAGTCTAACCCCTCACACATTACCTGCACAACTTGCCTGAATCTGATATGCAGCATCAACACAACCTGCTGGTTAGACAGGTTTGTCTCCCAGAGGCTGTCCTGTCTCAAGAATACATGGCCCATACACATCAAACAGATTACCATGTTGACCCTCTTCAAGTGCAACAATGATGAGTGGATGGGAAACCACAATTCTGTCCCAGAGGTCCTACCTGTGTCCCTCATTGACAGAGGCAACAGGTGCTAACTAATGTTTTGTTCTGGGGATAAAATAATGGCTAGCCTTGTAAGTGCCCCAGGGCCATTACTCTAGTAACCTCCTATGATCCTATGAACCTACGATCTTACTGAACTCCCAGGTGACATGGGTCATGAGTAGCAAATTGTGTCAGGGGATATGCATGCAAGATTACGCTGTCTGCCCCGCTGTCTCTAACACACTGCTCTACACATATGCACCTAGGTAAACATGCACATAAACAGCCATACCTTGGTGAAGTCACATTTCTCCACTGCCACCATGCCATCCTGAGTCAAGGTATTGGCACCAGCTCTCCACGGCATAGACACACAGACCCCTGGAACTGAAACAGAAAAAGGTGTGGGAGACAACAGTCAGTCAGCAATACTACCACCAATGCAGCATCATGGAACAAAGGTACATACACTTTGATGTGTACTCATGACACATGCCAGCAGACAGCACCTTACAGGGCATAACACTACTGCACTACAAATTGTACTATAGTCACTCTGTGTATCAGACACATATTTGCCTGTCCCTGCATCAATGGTATGGATGACAGGGATGTGGCGCAGGTATCATCACATGCACAGGGTGTAGTGTGGAGTTGCCAAAGGCCTGGGCTGTGCCAAACAGTTGACATTGTGTGTGTCTGTGTGTGTGTTTGGGGGGTGCTGGTCAGCAGGGTCATGGAGAGAAGCTGTGTGTTTCTGTTGGTGACCTACATGTGACAGTGATGTGTGTGTGTGTGTGTGTGTGTGTGTGTGTGTGTGTGTGTGTGTGTGTGTGTGTGTGTGTGTGTGTGCGTGTGTGCGTGTGTGTGTGTGTGCACAGTCAAGCCATATGTTAGCCCTACACAAGAGTATGTTGGACAGCTGTGGACCGTACATTGTAGAATGTACAATTCACCGTCTCTGGCTATGAACATGGGAACTGGTTTTGCCAGGAGTATCACTGGCACCCCCATGCCCTGGGTCAAGTGTGTTACTACTTTCTGAGGGTGACTGGTGTCTGCTGGGACTGTCTCCATCATGGGATCACCCAGGATCATGTTCCCAATGCCTGCCATGTCTTGGTGTGGACAGCAACCTCCTTCTGTAGTGCTGGTGATACTGCCACTACAGGAGCATGACTGTACACAGCCACGTGGACTCTTAGCTGATGGTTGGTGCTCACTTACATCCACTTGTTTGATGCCCTACTCCAACCATATGTTCCAGTACAGAAAATGTGCAGTTAAGGATTGACTATGTCTCACTCCACCGTCTGCCCACTACATCAGTGAAATGATGCATGGCATCACTAGTGTTGTGGATGGAGTCATGGATGCCAGACAGAGATGCATCCATGATCCTGAGCCTCCATCGGGTGTTGCATTCAGAATGTGCCTGTGCCTCCATGATGGACTGAAAAATGCATCGAGTGACTTGTGATGTGACACCTTCAACAGGTGGTGGATGGACTGCAATCCTCCTTTGAGTACCCCTGTCAATCTGACTGTGTGGGATCTCACCAGCTCTGTGGCTATGGCTAGTGTCTACAGTTGTAGATGCCATAGTAGCCACATTCTCCTGTTCAATGCCACCATCCTCTGACTGTCCAATATCTGTGGCCACAGGAGACTGTGTCTGTGTGGTCATACTGACTGTGTGTGGGGATATTATGGGTGGAAATGGGATGTCAACCCATGGGTCAGATTTTGCCCCCAGCAACCCCACCTGTGCCTCACTATGGCCACTATCTTCATCAGAGTCCATTGAGACACTGACATCAGGGTGCGAGGGGGACAGACTCCAACCCCCATGGTCACCTGTGAGGAGGAAGGCAATATTACTACATTAATACATGCACTGTTATGTCTGCTGATCCATGCATACATATACAGGTGAGGTGCCACAACTGCATTATACATACACCACCTTATTACTGATCCCATGAGCAACATACAAGCAGACCACAACAGACACAGATGAGACAGGCCCTTAACAGCATGCAGTACAGCTATATCCGGTTAATGTTGCCAGTACAATACACATGTGAGATAAGCGACATGTCAGTGTATGCGATGGACCTATACCTAAAAAAAGGTTCACCCGTCTCCACCACACTATTGCCCCTGTATAGCAGACTGTATACACCTTCACAAAAATACATGCAAATATGTTACAGTTACAGCAAATATGCTGTTGTGATTACCAATTCAATGCATTGCAGTGAACCATTCCACAACTGAACATACAAGTATTGTACTATGGCTAACCTGAACAGCTGTGTCCATGGCAAACTGGGAGCCCATAATATTCCTACAGTATAGATGAGCCAATAACAAAACAGTTTCACATTCACCAGCTACAGGATGTTGGATTCCAGCCACACCAGATGTACCTATGGCATTGTGGGAGAGAGGTATTGTCAGCAAACACAAATGTGGCAGTGGTACAGAATAATATGTGTGTATACAAACATTTACAGTACAAACTGTGATACTGCCCACATTGCTGACAGTCTGAGTATGTATGCACATGTGTGCATTACACCCCCCCCCCCCAAATACAGACTGATCTGACATCCATGTACAGGTAAGAAATTAAAACAAAAACAACTGGCAACTTCACAGTGAAGTTGCCACTTGTTTTTGTTTTAATTTCTTAGTTTTTTGTATTTTGGAGTTTTTATATCCATGTACAGGTATGCAGAGGCTGCCACTATGACTGCTACAGTATTAAAGTGATGACCACAGGAGACTTACTTGGATGCTTCTCTGCTGTGGAAGCTGTACCACCCTCCTCCACAATGTATGGGGTGAGAGATTTTTGTGAGCTGGTGGCTGAACCCAGATTTGCAAGGAACTTCTTGGTGGCCTAGAGTGGTTGTTGTGTTGCAGGCCCTCCACTGGTGCCAGAACAGCCCCTGGGCACAGCTGTGGCCCTTTACCATGCAGCATTTATCATATAGGTGGCCTGATGGACCTGCTCATAGCTTCTTTCCTACAGCCCGATGTGATTTACTGATGCAATAATGTCTGCCCACAATGTTATGCGTTGGTCCTGCATATGGTGACTCCTCGAAAGCAGGATGGCATGATGCAGTCTGAGGCCATCAGCTATGACTTCATTTTTGGCTGAAGAAAAAGATGGGTTCATCCATCTGTACATCACTCCTGAAAGACAAGAAGAGGGGAACACATCACAGGACCACATATATTGCTCTTCATTATGTACGCACCTTGCACATCCACATTTGCAAGCACTATCCTCCACTAACTTCCACATCATACTCTATCATCTCTCTCCACAGTATGTATGTGTCTGCCAGCAATATAGTGGCAATGCATCATGCATTTCCCTGCTCATCCTGCGGTTTCCTGCTACTTGTTGCATGTTCTCTATGGTGTTTAACTGCATCTTTTCTGTTGCAGCTATTACAGCTAGTTTATAGCTTGTGTACATTGTATGCGATAGTATGGCTGGACAATTTCCTACAGTTTACCTTGTCAGTCTGGTTGATATGGGCATCCTGACACATTGTAGCAATTGCCTCATGTACATGGACAACCATCTACAAACACCACCATGGAACACAATTTGTGAGAGATGCAATAACATTAGGAACATACAGTCCATGCTCGGTCCTTATCTTCTTCTTCTTTCGGCTACTCCCATTAGGGGTCACCACAGCAGATCAACTGTTTCCATTTCTTCCTGTCTTCTGCATCTTTCTCTGTCACACCAACCACCTGCATGTCCTCTCTAACCACATCCATAAACCTTATCTTAGGCCTTCCTCTTTTCCTGTTACCTGGCAGCCTTATCCTTAGCATCTTTTTCCCAATATACTTTGCATCCCTCCTCAGCACATGTCCAAACCAACGAAATCTTGCCTATCTCACTTTGTCTCCAAACCTTCCAACCTGGGCTGAGCCTCTAATATACTTATTCCTAATCCTGTCCATCCTTGTCACACCCAGTGCAAATCTTAACATCTTCAATTCTGTCACATCAAGCTCTGACTCCTGCCTTTTTGTCATTGCCACTGTCTCAAACCCATATAACATAGCTGGTCTCACTACCCTCTTGTAGATCTTCCCTTTCACTCTTACTGGTACTCATCTGTCATAAATCACTCCTGACACTCTTCTCCACCCACTCCATCCTGCCTGTACTCTTTTCTTCACCTCTCTTTCACACTCACCATTACTCTGAACTGTTGATCCCAAGTATTTAAACTCATCTACCTTTGCCACTGCTACTCTCTGCATCCTCACCATTCCTCTATCCTCCCTCTCATTCACACACATACATTCTGTCTTAGTTCTGCTGGCCTTTATTCCTCTTCTCTCTAGAGAATATCTCCACCTCTCCAGGGTCTCTTCCACCTGTTCTCTACTATCACTACAGATCACAATGTCATCTGAAAACATCATAGTTGGTCCTTATCAAGCCAGCATATCTGGCACCTTAAAGGTTGTCTGCACAATCAGTATGCCTCACACACCACTGACATTTACACAACACACACCCACATGTATGAAGGTCATCAACATAAACATCCCCAAACAAAGGAGATCTCCGAGTTGAAAACATACACAAAATCCACAGCCCTGCACAACACATACCATGCATAGCCATTCACCTGTGTTCCACAGCCACTAAGGCATCACCATAAATCAGACGTATTAGGCATAGCATACTCCATTGTGAGACAAGATGTGCATCTCACCAGGCTGTATATGGAGAAGGTCATGGTTACTTGTCTGTCAGGTGCCAGAATCTGCCATATCACATATGCACTCCTGTCTATCAGCAACAGTTACTGTTATAAGTCTGTCATAGTCCATGTTGGTGTGCCTGGCCTGAGATGTACTTCCATGGGCTATATGATGTGACAAATGATTGAGCCCGCTGAGTATGTGTCCCAGGCAGGTATGTCCCTAGCCTTATGCAGCAGTCTGCTGGCACACAGAATGAAGACACAGTACAATCAGGAAATGATTGGCCTTAGCAATTGGCTTGGTTTCTGGTGGTATTCCAGTGGGATCCAGTACCTGGCAGCCTGAGATGATATGATCAATAGATCACAATGCTTTGCCAGAGATGGCCTCCATCTGTCTCCCCTGACCTTCAGGCTTCTGGCCATGGTTCTTGTCAACACTATAGTGCCTTTATTTAGAAAAGTGGTGCCGTTAACACTAACAACATGAAACTGTCAACAAATCATAAATTGAAGGCCATGCTAAATGCTGGGAGTCTGAACATGAATCTGCACCCATCACAAGCAGTGTTAACCCTGGAAAATTCTGGCATCTGTACAGTGACAGACAAATGGTTCAAAGCTGCAGAGAACACCTCAGCCTTACATGGTCACCTATACTATCATACAGTCAGACCTCAAGGTGTGGGCAGTAAAGCCAAAGTATATGGGGTTTCACTGTATATGAAAGACATACACATGTCCAGGCTAGTCAAACAGTAAGATGCACAGGAGACATTCCATGGGCAGTTAACCATTGCCATGACCCTTATTCAAATCATAGCTAGCTACTGGTCCCCACATATGACCAGGAAGCCCATTATGCCTATATGGACCTGTTCAACTCTAGAAGGATTCAACTCTGTACTCTGATCCTAGGTGACTTTAAGTACCCAAACATAGTTTGGGAGAACAACTCATACCAGCACAGAAATGCCCAGAGATTCATGGAATTTGGCAATGCAAACAACTTGGAAATGCTAGTTGCTACCTGCACATGAGGTGAAGATCTCTGGGAGTTAATAGACAACATGAGTAACCACTGCAGCATCCCTACAGTATCATCCTCCATGGTAAAACCAACCATAAAGTAGTCACCTTTGCAGTCATCATCTCCCACAATACCCATCTAGCTAGCGTCAGACATACAAACATCTACAACGTTGATTACAGCCTCCTGAATGATGGTATAAACAGCTTCACGCTCCTTCCCCCTCTGTAGGAATTGGTACCAGTATCCACAAATACACCAAAGCAGTATACATGCATTTGTATAGATGCATGGAGTCGGGAATACCTGACAGCATCACATCATTCCCTGCAAGGATAAGAAAACCTGTGGTGGACATCTGCAATACATATAATCTATAACAGAAGTGAAATATTGCTGTCCAAGACCAAGAAGGAGCAGGTGCCCAATTTGAACGAATGTCTCCTAAGCCTGCAAATAAGAACACTACTGAAATCCTGCAAAGCAACTTCTGAGCCCACATTGGCAACATCCACTACAGACAGTCATATCTCCTTCTTCACATATGTCTGCAAACTCAAAGGAAGCACCCAGACCAGCTCAGATGTGGTGGACAAGGACACCAGATGTACAAGTGCTGTAGATGTACCAAACCTGCTGCTTGACAGAGTCAGTGAAAGCTTCACCCCTGTCCCCTACGTCAGTACATTAGAACATCCCTAGTATCTGCCCCCTTTCCATTATATCTAGGGAACAGGTCATCACTGGCATCTCAAAGTCATGGAATACAGCCTCCATGGGACCTGATTGCATCAATGCATGCATCCTGCATAACCTCAAGCATGAACCTGCAGCACCATTAGGCACTGTATTCAACCAAAGCCTGAATACCACCTTTTCCCCAGCTGAGTGGAGGACAACCACTGTCATCCCTTTACACTAAGGTGGAGTGTCCACCAATCTGGCACATTATAGACCCATCAGCCTAACTAGCCTGATCTGCAAGGCCATGAAACAGTATCATGAACCTCATTAACAGTGACATTGGTGAACTCCACACATTCGTTCACACACAGTTTGGCTTTGTCAAAGGGGGATCATGTCTGTTACATTTAGTTGACTTCTGTGACACAGTCAACAAAGCCATGAATGAGAGGGAGACAGTGCATACTGCCTACCTTGACCTGGCCAATGCCTTTCACAGTATTCCCCACTTGGCCATAATAGATATACACTATCAACTAGGCATCATTCCATATATTGCCAGATGAGTAGCACACTGACATACTGACAACACCCACCTACTCATTATAGGGGATGCTATCTCAAGGGGTAGACCCATAACTAGTGGCATAACTCAGTGTTCTGTCTTGGGGCCTCTATTATTTCTGATTTACTCTTCTGAGGTGCAGGGCACAACCAGTGCAATATGGCTGATCATGTTTGCAGAAGACTGGATATGGGTGCTGTCACCAAATCCCCTAGTGATCTGGACATCCACCAAGAGGATCTCCAAGAGACACATGAGTGTTGCTAGACACATGGCTTCAGGCTGCATACCACAAAATGCAGCATCATCCCCTTTGGGGAGAGTGACGTCACCACAAAGTATCACATTACTGACAATGTTCTAAGCACGCAATCAGTTATGAGGGATCTGGGCACACAAGTTGATGGCACCATGATATATGACCATGACGTTGCTTCCTTTGTAAGGAAATCCTTCTACATGGCCCACGTCATACATAATGGTATCTCATCTAGGGGCATGGGGTCATAACATCCCTGTACACCTCCCTACAAAGGCCCATTATTGAGTATAATGCCCCTTTCATCATGTACCTTGCAAAGCACATGCAGCAGCTGGGGAGACCACAGAGGTTCCTCACCATAGAATACCAGGGCCTCAAACATCTACCATACATAGATAGGCTAAAAGCCCATCCCTCTACCCAGTTTCATACAGACTCCTCAGAGATAACCTCTGCTCTGTGTGGCATACAAGGTGATCATGGACTCTACCTTGATGGGACTGCTGCAGATCCGCAAGTCAAACTCCAGTCTAACCATAACCCACACACACATCCTCAACCTGGTCTGTGACATTAACAGTACTTGCTGTTGGGTCAGATGTGTGTCCCACACAATCACCCAGTTGTGGAATGGACATGGTGTGTTCAGCAGGCAGAGTACGTGTTCACCCCTTTTTAAGTGAAACCTGAATAAATGGATGGTAAACAGGACATTTGCCCTTGGGATACCATCTGTGTCCCAGATGGACTGGGGCATTGGGTGATGACTTGCATAAACATGGCCTAAACTATGGACTAGGCTTATGAAGGTCTCAGGGCCAATAGCCCAGTAACCTCCTAAGATCTTAGTTATACCAGTTATGGCCCTGTGTACTGTGATGGACTGTATTATGTCTCCACACCCATCACTGCCCTCTACTGTGGTGCGTCCCCTATGAGCGATGTCCCAGTATCATGTCATATAGCCGCCATCTGACAAATAGGTGAGTGGTACTACAAGTGTATGGGGACAGTCCGGCAACATGTGTGTGACCCAATGACAGACACCACTGCAAACACGCTGTGGTATATTCTCCCTGTAGGTGTCCAATATCTGCAGTGCACAGTTGTTTGCAGAATGTGTACATGTGTCTGATATATGTGGACCCTCTGACAGACAAATGTGGATGTCTATTAAACAGTTGGACAATTCATAATGGTTGTGCCCAGACTGTGGGTAATCTGGCTGTCACACACCAGACCCCTCAGAAAACAGTTATGGTACATTAATATCTAGTACTGTATTCGTTCCCTTACATTGTATGCTCGATATGTACACTCTGTCACTAAGGCCAGGCCTGTGTCCCCCCCCACTACTACTGGCTACAAACTGCTTTCCTGCCATAGGGGATCAACAGGTATGCTAGGCATAGCTCTCATGTGAAGGGATACATGTGTGGAGTACACAGTGTCCTAGCCAGAGTAAATCAGGAACAGTCAGGGACACCTGTACAATGTTTGAATTATGCCTGGGTGACAGTCACAGACTGAGAGGAGCCAATTGTCATGTGATATGCCATCTATATCCACCAGTACTTACTGTCAGTATTGTTTAAAACACAATACAGTAGCATTTGTACATGAGCCGACCATTGCTGGAGGGACTCAGAGGGCCAGAGCTGTGATCTATGTCACAGCAGACAGAGACAAAAGGGAAGCATGTAGGTGTCGGACAGTTGAATAACAGCAACATGTCTTTCCAAGATATGTACTACAGACCTACTGTTGTAATCCCTGTTTCCCATAACTGCATCCTCCCGTCTGCAACCCATTGCATGGGGACTTCTATTACTTACCTGGTATAGTGCTGTTCTCCTTTATGTGCAGAAATCTTGTAGTATAATGCTTATGTTCTTGCAGTCTGTTTTCATAAAGAAAGTCACAGATCTGATTACCATAGGCAGCAGCTTGCCTTTTGAAGGTAATGCTCATGAACAGGTGATTGCCTGTGCACCAATCTGTGGCTCACACTTGCTAATTGCATCCAGAACAGCTGGGTTGCATTTTCATTAGCCAGTGGCATGGCACCACAGTGCTATATTTAAGGCCTTCATGTAGGCCTCGGCCCTTTCCCTGGGCTGTGAGATGTACATTATTGAGATGTGGGGACTACAGCATCACAGAGGGTAGGTAAAAATACTGTCCACTGTCTGCATTTATGTGGTTTGTCCAGAGTTTGGCATGCACAGTCCTGGCTTCCATTCCAGTCTGTTACACATCAAGTCCAGTCCAGGGAATTAAATAGTGTGGGAAGAAATAGCCAGGGAATTGTTATGGCTAGGCTTGTATAGGCCCTAGGGCTGATAGCCTAGTACCAACCTATAAACCTATGAACCTATGTTTGGCCATTGTGAACAGACTTTTTAATTATGTGGCAGTTTACTGTTTAACAATGTGCGTTGAGGTCAGTAAGGGGACAGATAGATGTGAGTGTCATACGTCATTTGCATCAGAATATACAGCTGCTGCAGTAGCTGCTGGTCTATCAGCTGTGTATGTTTAATATAAATGAAATGTGTATGTTTGTAGGAGAAGACTGTGATACATGTCCCTGTCACTTGACCATTCCCCCCACCCCTTTCTGTATGGGTGTTATGTGGATCCTCTGTTCTAGTTGTTTGGAAGGTATGGCAGGTCTGTAGCAGGTAGCTGAACATATTGCCAAATATGGTGCAGGCTGTAGCTGCTGCAGTCTGGCTAGGAGTCATACTGGAGATTGTGAACACATTAGGGACAGCAAACTGTATATGTCAGTGAGGGAGCACTGTCAGCTCTGTTGTCACAGCATAGCCAGTGTGAGGGTACACATAACAGTCCAGGTGAGGCATGTGCCTCAGGTACTTATGTTATGTAACAGTGCCATCCAGAGAGTGATGACCGACATTTAGGATGCCTATACCTATTTGTGAAGTGTTCCCCAATCTACAGGCCTTTGCCGTGCTAATATGGGTGGCAGTGACTGCAGTAGCAGCAACCTATTCTTAAAATCGCAGGAGTCAGTCATTTATATGTTGTTTTGACAAGCTGCAGGGGTCAGTTATTTATATGTTGTTTTGACAAGCAATTACTGGATGTGCAACAGACTGGAATGGAAGCCAGGACTGTGCATGGCAAATGTAAAGCATGCTAGGAATGTAACAGATTGTGCTACTGAGTCAATACTATAGCAGGTGTATTGTGGGGAGGTAATTTGTTAGGAGAGGTAGCATTTGCAAACAGACAAGACAGACAAGACAGACAAGACAGACAAGACAGCAGACAGGGACGATGTATGACACATGAAGGGAGTAAACACCTTGGATGAGCAGGGAGTTGTGAAATCGGAGAGCCATGTGCCCCAAGACGACAGCAGTGGGACTGAGCACCCCACCCACTGGCAGTCACCACTGTTCCTTCACGGCCCTGAAGGCAGCTGTGCTGGGGGCTGGGTTCTGGGGCCAGTCTGCCCCACCAGGTTGGCCAGTCTGCCTTCAATCTGGCACAGGTGATCATCCAAACCCTGGTGCATGATTCTGTGCACCATCCCTGGTAGTTGTCAATGGGTAACGACTCCATCTCTGCGCCTGTTCCCAGTGCAGGACAGTCCCCATCCCCTGAAGCAGTTCTGCCCATAGGCAGTGCAGGACCAGCAGAGGGGGCAGTTCCAGGTTGGATCCCAGACGTGCTGGGACCTGGTGCCATGGCCAGCTGAGGTAGGGTAGGAGGAGTGCCGGGAACCAGCCTACCCAGTGGAGTTATGGTGTTGAGGTTTTTCAAAGTGTATAGGTTAGTAATGAAGAGAACATGTGGTTAGTTGTAACAGCATGCCAGAAAAAATCACATAACCCAGTAACATAACATTGCATAGCATATAGAACACAATAATAATTGGGATAACAGTCAGTACTGTAACAGCATGCAAGTAACAGTTACGGCATAAGACCAACAACACACATAATTCAACAAGGTATGTTAGTATGCAACCATTGTAATACATAACAATAATAAAACACAAGGCCCAACATAATGTTTTGAGAACATCATATGTTGAAAGTAAACTATACCCAGTATATAAGAATAATACATTTTGATGCAGATAAGATTGGGGGGAGAGAGAAATACATGCCATTACTACCAGTATAGGCTATATTGTTTGCAACAGAACTCTTATATACTCTACAGGTCTTCCATTACTTTATGTATACATGTGATCTGTCACTTCTGTAGCACCTACATACCTCTCAAGCTATCCACATGGGACAGTATGGGCCAAGCTGTAACACCTAGAGGTACACAACTACAGGGGACTATTACATATCAGGGAAACATATGTGACTACCAAGTAGTACTGTGGACTGAGGTAGTGTTACTGTGCTATTGAGATAAATCAGTGGCTGTTAAATCTGTGCCCCAGGGATTTGGCAACAGTGATCACAGTCTGTCACTGCATGATACTTGAGAGACTGTACCGTGCACAGTACAAAGAGTTAATGCTTATCATACTGTCCTTGGCAGGCATGGGGTTAAACTATCAGTAGACATTCACAGACATACCAAGCATACAGCTGTACCTTGATTAAACAGTTTTATTTGTTTTAATAACTTGTATTAGTATTGTATTTGTTGACTTTTTATTTACTGCAGTCTTATCACCTTGCTGAGCAATGCTGTTAACACTATGGAACATTTGGACACACAAATTTATAATCCATTTAAACATCTACTACAGCCATTTATTTACCTCTAATCCCTGTGGGAAAAACATCTGTTAACAATACATAACAGTTTCTATTAATATTTAGTAGTACTTGTCCCTGGATTCGAACCCCAGGCTGTGTGTGACAAAATGTATATCACACCTAGTGTTTCTGACACTGAACTACTGAGCCACTGCTGAATATTTATTGACTAATATATGTTTAGAGCTCACCTGGTAACAAACTGTGAACTGGTAATAGAGGTAGAGTGTTATACAAGACTCCAGTGACATTTGAGCAGACATGCATGAGATTCATGCATGACAGAGATAGTAGGTGAACTGCGTATTAATTCTTGGAATGCAAGTGTACATAATTAACCCCTAGTGGATGGAAATATGTGTGATGTGTACAGACCATATTGAAGTGCTGGATTATCTACCTGACCCATATACAGTTGCAGATGGTATATTTGCAGTCTACAGCTATTACAGTTTCATACTTGCTTGCAGCAGTGTAACTATGTTCAGGAATAAATATAGCTGAAATGCAATGGTTAACACAAGACAGTCCTGAGATACACATACTATTATACCTTAGCCATTACTATTCTTGGTTCATATCTTAGTGCAGAACAAATTTCATAAGGCATTATATCTTGTAGTACAGCTCCACGTCTACACTTTAACAAAACTTCCTTTATCAGCTAACCTTCAGTCACGTCACAGCAGTTGTAATACTCAATTTCTTGACCAACAGCCCAACATACACATATTTTGCACAACACAGCTTTATTGGGGTGTCATGAAACAATAATTGGTATATATCTAGCAGTCGTTATTGAGGAACACTTTAGATAATGCAGGTGTTGCAATACAGCTGTTATTCCGCAATTTATGCAGTAGTAATTTCCTTAAAATTATGAATGCACTTGAATTTATTTCCCCAACATTATTAATGCAGTTGTACTTTATTTAATATTATTAATACAGTAAAAGCTTTTATTTCCTTAGCATTATTAATGCAGTAGTAACTTTATTTCCTTAACATTAGCAGGTTTTATGCTTTCATGTTTTTTGAACTATCTCTGACATTACTCACTTAATTCAGTCAAGGTCTATAACCATATTCATTGCAGTACACTCAAAACAGAATATGCTTACTGGCAGTTACTACTGTACTTTTTCTTATTTATATTACTATAGATTGCAAGATACATCTGTACTCCCCACACTCATGGCACAACCTAGCCAGGTAGCCTGCATGAACCTCCAGGTTGCAAGCTCTCTCCTCTTCAGCTGTGGGGAGAGAAAAATATCATTATGCATACCTGTCTATCACACATGCTGATTAGATATTGGTAAAACAATGCTAACAATGCTTACAAACTGATGAGACATTCCCATCTCTAGCATCTTGGATCCAAGTGGCCAAGAGATCACCCTTCCTACACTTCAGGTCATCAAAATGGTGATGCACCTGCTTACCTGTGTGGGGGATACAAGTTCCACTGTTGAGGTCACTTACCAGCCAGTCCCAGGCCTCCAATTTGTATTCCAACCCCTGGTACTGGCCCTGTAATAGCTGGATGTCCTGGTCTTTTACAAAGAGTCCAACCATCTCCCTTGACTCTTGAATGCCCCACAGCTGTGCCCAGAAGTGCACACCCTCTCCAATTCCTCCCCTAGTCTCTGCGAAGATCAAACTCCAACAGATTCTGGCTTTATTCCTGACTGTTGCACTTAAATAAGGCTGTTTTCCTAACCTTTACCACCATTGTGCCATTTTAAAAAATGCGGCACTTTGCTTAGTACTGTGCAAACCCCTTGAGCTCAGCTGAGCAGTGCTTAAACTGGCAATGCTTAGCACAGCTTAGCATTGTGCAAACTAGTTTAGCTGAGCTGAGGACTTCTTAAGCAGGGTTTGCTTAGCAGTGCCCAAATCAGCTAAGCTGAGCTGCACATTGCTAAGCAGTGCTACAACACATCCTGTTTAAGTACTGCTTGGCTTGGCTTAGCAGTGCTGAGCAGAGATTATCTATGTGCAGACCAGATTTAAAAAAAAAAAAACAATTAAATTATTTGTTCATTACTACTAGTTTATTATTATGTGTATGTATTGTATTTCTATATTTCCTGACCTTATGTATTTTAATTATTTATCTTGGAGTGTGTATCTTATGTATTATAAACTTGCATGTAACTGGATCTTTTCTCCTTGGGTCTCCACTGCAAATGGGCTTCCAGTCCAGTTGGACTAACCCAGTTAACAAATGCCAATACATACATCAATAAAAAAAAAAAAAAAAAAAACAATTTATTAAATATTGCTTTCAAATACAAAAGCTGAATGGTCTGTCTGTGTAGTCAAATTGTACATCTACTGCACACAGATTCATAGATTAGTACTAGGCTAACTGCCCTTGCAAGCCTAGCCAGTTATTCCTTGTGAGACTTAAACCCTGCACCTTGTGTTTGTAAGGCAAACACCTTAAGCATTAGGCCACTCTCCCAACCTACTGCAACCAGCTGCAACTCTAACCATTCAGCTATATGGATATGTTGCTAATTGATATACATTTCTATATAGCACTCAGCTATGTTTAAGCACTGCTGAGTACTGCACCATGCTACAAAAACATGCTCAGCTATTCTTAAACTTTACCTTTGTGTGAAAATTAAAAGTATCTGGTTTCTATTTTTAGATGCCTGGCATGTGTCCATTGCTAGGCACCACACCTCTCTGCGCAAACACAAAAAAACAAAAAAAAAACCCCAAAAAAAAAGAACATACTCAACTTTAATAGTGCCATCCATCACTTTAACAGTGCAGAGTGTGTGTTATTCATCTCCGGACACTGTAACACCCCCCTACACTGATTCTGTAACCATGTTATATGGCTCTCTCTCAGTAGCCTGCCTTCATTAATATGCAAATCACGCTGCTGAGGGGTGGGCCGCAGGCACAACCATGGTACCCTCCATGTAAGCCTTCCACTATTCCTACATGGCATTTATTAAATTCCCACCCTTGTCTTAAATGATTTATAGTTTTCTCTATTTTATACTTCCATGATGGCATTCAATTTCTCCCCTTCCTTTTCCTTACTACCATGTGTTTTTGTGGTAAGATGTTATCTGTTATTAATTTAGCTGCACAGTAACATATCTGTTATATCACAAGAATCTCTATGGACAATCATAATTATTGTGTTGATATGTTTAATCAAACTTCTAACTTTCTGGATTTTATTGAATTTCTGTGGTCTGTTTCTTTCATTGATCTTAATATGTCTGTCCATCTCTATTAAATCAAGCAACTATTCTGTTATATTATTTTCTTCTACACTGAGGGCATATTCTTTGTTCCCCATTTCCTGTAAGCATTTTATAGGTAGTTCCAAAGCATCTTCTTGCACCACATTCTCTTTGATTTCATCTGGTGTCATCCGTTGCTCTTTCATATGGGAAATCACTGGTCTATCACCCCACAACACTGGCTGTGTTAAAGTTGCCATAGTTTCCTGTTCCTCCCCTTGCTGTGTAACTCCAACTGAAAGTTTGTATTGTTTTTTTATGGAAGGACCTAAAGTATTTTCATCTGGCAACTGATCAGATGTTTCCCACACCACTGGTTTTGCCTTAATTTGGAGAGCCATTGCTCTATTGTGCTGTGTTGTTTTCTTGAGTTATATTTTCTACACTAAATCCTTCACTTCACAAGTAATCCATCATCTTAGTTTTTATTTCTTTAACTTCTCCATTACTAATCATCTTTTCTACTTTTCCTCTTTGTTTTCTTATTTTTGTATTGTAACATTTTCCATGTCCAGATGTCTTTGCTTGTATTTCTCTTCAAGTATCTATGATGCTATTGTTTTTGTATTGATTAGTTTTGCTTTCTCCTTTGCATAAATATTACGCCATATTAAATCTCTTTTTCTTTCCCATGTCCATATTTCTTCTTCAGATGTTTCCTGATCTTCCTGTTTCTCCTCACTTTAGAGACTTGTTGTTTCGTCATGCTATGATGTAACCCATGTTTTCTACACTAAATCCTTCACTTTGCAAGTATTCCATAACTTCATCTTATATTTTTTTTAACTTCTACTTTACTAATCTTCTGTTCTGTGTTCCCTATTTGTGATCTTTTTTTATTGTAAAATTTTCCATATCTGGATGCCTTTGCCTGTATTTCTCTTTGGATATCTTTGGGGCTCCCTTTTTTGTTTTGATTAATATGACTTTCGCCTTTGCAGAAATATTGCACCATATCAAATCTCTCTTTCTTTGGGTATAAATTAGCATGCCAAAACCTCAGTTATGCAAATCCCAAAAGGCTGACACATACACAGCGAACCGCAAGAACACCAAACATCCTTAAGCATGAAATTCAAAATATCGAATTGTCAAAGTTGGCCAACTCCACCACCCGCTACATACTGCCTACCCAAACAAAATAAAAATTAATGTATTGCTATATATGCACTTGCCTTAACCTGCACCCTAACCCTAAGGTCAGTAACTATTGCACATTTACGTTAGGGAGCTATACAGGATAAGGGAATCACCTACTGACGTTTTACCTCACTAAACATGGTGTGGACAACTATGGTGATTCAGTATTTTGAATTTTGCACTTAAAGACGTTTGGTATTCATGTGCTTTGCTGTTTATGTGTTGGCCTTTTGGGATTTGTGTAAGTGTGGTTTTGTCATTCTAATATAGACCCCTTTCTTTCCCATGTCCATATTAATTTTTTATACATTTCAAAAGTCTCTATATTTTGTTCTTTATATTTTCTCCCTTCCTCATTTCCTTCTATTTTTCCAAACAGACCAAGGTTTCTTAGTCTATACAATGTTTTTCATAAATATGTTGTATTATTGAACACAAATTTTTATTTGAAGCTTCTGACAGTTTTAATTGTGGAAGTATTTTTCTTTCCTCTAATTTCTCTCTTAATCTTTTTGTATATCTTCTGCCTGGAAATTCTGGGCTTCTTGTACAATAGCTTTAACAATACATAATTTCTTTCTTATCCTCAATAGTCCACTCTATTGTCTTTATGGCTCTTTTTTGCCCTATCAGTTTATATGTTTTTGTGGACTGCTGCTTCCTTCTACAATTGGGGGGTGGGGGCATCTTCCTTCTGGGCCTGGCCTAGCCCCATTGTAGGAATGTTTCCATGTTCTGAGGTTTCTACAATGTCATTTTTTCCAGTCCTGGCATCAGTAAGCATATCAGAATTGAGGACTTTTTTATCTTGTGTCATGCACTCCCAGCTATCTTTTTTATTTTTAACCTACTTCTGTCCATGATATATGATATATAAAATACAGTCTACATATCAGTGTCACCTTGGTGAGATTTTGTATAAAACAGGGTCCACCTCATGAAGGCACTACCAAGACTCAATTAGCTTAGTTTCTGGTGTCATTCCAAGGGTATCCAGTACCTGACAGCCTGGGAAAACACGACTGACAAATCACAATGCTTTGTCAGAGATGGCCTGCATCTGTCTCCCTTGGGCTTCAGGATCCTGGTAAAGGCTGTTGCCTCCCCATAGTGCCTTTTTTGGGCAATGTCATGAGGTCAAAACTACCAACATGAAAATTTCCTTAAAATGAAAATTAAAGGTCATGCTGCCAAATGCTAGGAGTCTAAACATGAAACTACACTCATTGGAAGCATTCTTAACCCTGGAAGATGCTGACATTTGTGCAGTTACAGAAACCTGGTTCAAAGCTGTGGAGAGCACCCCAGGCATACCAAGTTACTCACCCTATCATACATTCAGATCCCAAACTGTAGGCAGCAAAGCAAAAGGAAGTGGAGTAGCAATATATATAAAAGACATGCACACCTCCAGGCTGGTCAACCATTATGATGCACAGGAGACACTTCAGGTGCAGTTAACCATTGACAGGACTCCTATTCAAATCATAGCTAGCTACAAGGCCACAACTTTGACTCAAATTTCCTCTCAACCTATCTGGACCTCTTTGAATCTATCAAGATTCAACCCTTTACTCTGATCCTGGGGGACTTAAACTATTCAGATATAGATTGGAAGAAATACTCATGCCAAAACACAAATGCTCAGAGATTCCTTGATTTTGTCAATGTAAATGCCTTGGATCAGTGGGCTGACACCCCCACCAGAGGAGAAAAGATCTTGGACTTGGTATTAACCAACATGAGTAACCACTGAAGCATCCCTACAGAATCATCTTCCCTGGTAAGATCCAACCACAAAGCAGTAACTTTCAAAGTCAACATCTCCCCTGACCCCCTCTAGATAGGGTCAAACAAAAAAAATTCTCCAAAGCTTATTAAAACCTCTTAAGGGAAGGTATAAAGAGCTTCACTGCCCACTCCTCCTCCATTAGAATGGGTATATATGTCTAAACTTACACCAAAGTACTATCCAAGCATTTATATAGCTGCATGGAATCAGGAATACCCGACAGGACAAAGTCCTCCTCCTCAAGGAACAGTAAACCTGTCTGGTGAATATCTGCAATACATAAAGTATAATAAAAGGAAAAAACTGCTGCCAGGAACAAGAAGAAGCAGGTGCCTAATTGAAAGCAATCTCTCCATAGCCTGAGCAAGCAAATAAGAGCACTATTGAAATCCACCAAAGCAAACGTTGAGTCCAAACTGGCCACATCTACTAAAGACAATCACAAGACTTTCTTCGCATATGTCCTCAAGCTCAAGGGAAGCACCCAGATCTGATCAGAACTAGTGATCAAGGACAGCACATACACAAACGCTGTAGATATAACCAACTTGCTGGCAGAC
This sequence comes from Protopterus annectens, assembly GCF_019279795.1. Classification (NCBI taxonomy): domain Eukaryota; kingdom Metazoa; phylum Chordata; order Ceratodontiformes; family Protopteridae; genus Protopterus; species Protopterus annectens. The sequence continues at coordinate 740,513,050 of NC_056726.1, forward strand.
AGGTTCATTGAACACTTCACCCTTCTGTTCTCCCATCAGTAAATCGGGACATCCCAAGCACCTGCCCCCTCCCCTTATGTCTAGGGAGCAAGTCATCACAGCACTCTCAAAGGCAAAAGGTACAGCCTGTATGGGACCCGTTAACATCCCAAGCTGCATCCTACAATAACTCAGGCAGGAACTTGCAGCACCATTAGGCATCCTATTCAAACAAATCCTAACTACAGGCTTTGTCCCAGCTGAGTGGAGGACAGCCACTGTCATCCCTTTGCACAAAGATGGATAACCCACCGAGCCAGGAAATTATCAGCCTAACTAGCCTGATCTGCAAGGCCATGGAGCAGATTATCATGGACCTCATTAACAAGGATATTGGCAACCTCCAAATGCTTGAGCCCACACAGTTTGGTTTCAAGGGAAGGTCATGCCTGTTAAATTTGGTCAACTTCTTTGAGACAGACAGTCATCAAAGCCATGGATGAGGTAAAGTCAGTACACACCACTTACCTTGACCTGGGCAAAGCCTTCAATACTATTTCCCACTCACATATAATAGATAAACTCTCTCAAGTAGGCATCAATCCATATGTTACCAGATGGGTAGCAGACTGGCTCACTGATAGAACTCACCTAGTCAAAATAGGGGAAGCCACCTCAAGCAGTCGACCTGTAATGAGTGACATACACCAGAGATCAGTCTTGGGGCCTTTGTTGTGTGGGATATACTTTCCTGAGGTGCAGGCCAAAACAGTGGAGTGTGGCTGACCAGGTTTGTAGATGACTGCAAGCTGGGTGCTGTCATAATGTCCCCTAGTGATGTGGACATTTGCCAAGAGAGATTAACTCAAACAAATGACTAGTGCCAAAAAGATGGATCAAACTGTATGCCAAAAATGCATCATCATCCCCTTTGGGGACAGTGATGTCCCCAGAAATTATCACATTAATAACAAGGTCCTAAACACACAATCAGTCATGAGAGACTTGGGCACCCAGGTTGATAGCAAACTGACTTTTGACCATCATATTGCCTCCATTGTATGGAAAGGTTTCTACATGGCCTACCCCATTAGTAAGAGTATCTCATCCAAGGACAATGTGGTCGTAACACCCCTGTATTCTTGCCTTTTCCATTGTTGAGTACAATACCCTTTTTGTCATGTACCTCACAAAGCACATGCAGCAGATGGAGAGACCACAGAGGTTCCTCAACAGGAGAATCCGAGGTCTGAAACATCTACCTTACACAGATAGGTTAAAGGCCCTGTCCATCTACTCAATCTCCTACAGACTCCTCAGAGGTGACCTCTGTTTGGCATACAAAGTAATCTCAGACCCCACCTTGATGGGACTACTGCATATCAGCAAGTCAAGCTCCACTCGACTAACCCACACCAGTGACCTCAACCTGGTCTGTGACATCAATAGGACTTGTTGGTTGGAGAGATTTGTGTCCCAGAAATGCCCCTTTCTGTGGAATAGACTTCCACTCCATATCAAGCAGAGTACCTTATTAACCCTTTTTAAGTGCAACCTGATAACTGGATGGGGAACAGAAAATACACCCCCTGGGATTCCATATATGTCCCTGCTGGACAGGGGCATTGGGTGCTGACTTGTCGGAACATGGGCTAAATTCTTGGCTAGGCATGTAAGAACCTCAGGCCCAATAGCCTAGTTATTTCCTATGATCCTATGATCCTATGAATTACATTTCAACAATACTGCTCTCTTTTGCTTGCTGATTTTATCATCTCTCTATTCGGACCTCTAGATGGGTGAGCATCTCAATGATGCCTGAGTGGGGGATTATGCCAAAGCCCTTGGCCAAGTTGAGATAGGCAGTATGTACTGATTTGCCTTCATCCAGAGCTTATGTGACACTCTTGAAGAATTCCACCAGGTTTAACAGGGATGATCTGCCCTTAACAAAGCCAAACTAGGTTGGGCCAAGAGTTTCAAGTTCAATAATGACCTTGTTGATAAGGTCAAAGATGATTCTCTTCATAGGTTCATAGGTTCATAGGTTCATACTAGGCTATTTGCCCTAGGGCATTTATAAGCCTAGCCAGAGTGTGTTTGGCTTTCACCACCCATTTTAAATTAATTTTGCTATGCCCTTTTTTGAGGTTAGTATACTGTGCTTCTGTCTAACAGTGACACAGAAGTGATACCCGGGGTAAACCTACAATCCCCCATCCACTCATCAAGATTCCTCTTGAAGATAGTCAATGAGGGACTCTGCCTAACCTGGACTGGGATTTTATTCCAGAGTGAAGGGAGCCTCTGGGTTATGAATCTGTCCCTCCAGCATGTCCTATTTATTTCAGTGCTGAGGTTCAAGTCTCTCGAGCATGTAGCTCGATGGGATTTGGATTTTCTGAGGTGCGGCATGTCCATTAATTCTGGGTTGGACATGGCTTTATATGTTAGGCACAGATCGCCTCTGAGCAAGCGGTATGCCACTGAGTAGATCTGGAGTTTCTTTAACCGGGCAGCATATGGCATCTGTTCGAGCCCTTTGATCCTCGTGATGAGGTAATTTTGGGGACTTTTCAGTTGCTGCAGGTGTCTGGTAAGGTACATCCCAAAAGGGGCATTGTACTCAATTATGGGCCTGATGAGGGATGAGTAAAGAGGCACGATGACCTCCCCTGATCTAGATGTAAATCCCTTCATGATTAGGTGGGCTATATGAAATGTTTTTCTAACCACTTTGGCCATGTGGTTGTCAAATGAGAGATTGCTATCAACTTGGGTCCCCAGGTCCCTAATTACTTCTTCTGTGCTTAATGGATTACCACTTATGTGGTAATTTGTGGGCACTTTGTTTTTGCCAAAGGGGATGACTATACACTTTTTAGCATTTAGCTTGAGGCCATGGCTCTGGCACCAGTTGTCTGTTTCTATGAGGCCCTTTTGCAGGATGCTTGTGTTGGCTGGAGAGTCGATTATGGTGCCCAGTTTTCAGTCATCTGCAAACTTGGTCATCCACAGTCCTTCCGTGTTGGCCTGTACCTCTGAGAAATATATACCGAACAAGAGAGGTCCCAGGACTGAGCCTTGTGGGATGCCACTTGTAACTGGTTTGGAGTCTGACATGGCTCCAGCAATTCTAACCATGTGGGTTCTGTCCTTCAGCCAGTTTGCAACCCATCTAGTGACATAGGGGTTTATATTTAAGCTGGTGAGCTTATCTATAATGCCCTAGTGGGGTATTGTATCGAAGGCTTTTGCGAGGTCCAGGTAGGCTGTGTGGACCACCTTCCCCTCGTCAATCGTCTTGGTGGCTGTTTCAAAGAAATCGACCAGGTTTAAGAGGCAGGATCTGCCCTTAACAAAGCCGAACTGGGTAGGATCCAGTGTCTGTATGCCCCCAATATCTTTATTTATAAGTTCCATGATGATCTTTCCATAGCTTTGCAGACCAAGCTAGTCAGGCTTATGGGGCGATAGTTTCCAGGATCCGTTGAGGCACCACCTTTGTGGAGAGGGAACACCATTGCTGTAGGCCACTCTTTGGGTACATATCCTGTAGTAAGGCTGAGATTGAACAGTAGTTTTATGTTTGGGTTTAGCTCTTCTTGGAGTTCATGTAGGCAGCCGGGACACTGTCTGGTCCCATTGATGCTGTGTTTTTTGCTTTGGAGAGGGCAGCTCTTACCTGAGCATCTGAGATGTCAGGGGGGCAGCACTCTGCTGGGATAGATATTTGCCTTTTTGGTGGGGAGGGGGGGAGAAGTTTGCACTGAACCTGTCAGCTAGAATGTTGGCAATGTCTGTGGGTTCAGTGTATTTTTTGTCATTTTGGACTAATTCTGAGCATATCTGGGAATTCTCACCCAGGTTCCTAACATAACTAAAGAAAGCCTTGTGATTATCCTTAGTGTCCTGTGAAATTTTTCTCTCAAGGCTGGCCTTAGACGATTTTATGAGTGCCCGTAGTTTTTTGCTAATACTGATCAGAGATGCCTTCCCTTTTTGGGATTTTGCTCTATCATGTAGTAGCTTCCTCCTTCTATTGTATAGTTTGTTTATAGCTGGGGTCCACCAGACAGGACGTCTGCCTTTGGAGGATTGGATCTTGGTTTTATTTGGGATTGCATGATCCATGCATTCCTGAAGGTGTTCATAGAATGCGTTTATAAAGGATTCTGCGGTCTGGACCGTATTTTCCACAGGCCCGGGGGCTTTGAAGGATTCCACCTCGGTTTTGAGGAGTGTGAAATTTGCTTTAGAGAAGTTTTTCACTGTGGTTTTCTGGGCAGGGGGTGGGGTCGGGATGTGAATATCCAGTGAGATTAGTTTATGGTCTGATCTTACCATAAGGGATACACTTCTGGTCTGGAGCATAGAGTCCCCATGTTGGTGATGATCAGGTCCAGTATGTTTTCCCCTCTTGTGGGAGTGGTAAGAAGTTGTTCCACAGCATTTGAGTTTATAAATTCTAGGAACCTTTGGGCTAGGGTGTTGGAGCTTAATGGCCTTTCAGACAAGGCTGGTCAGGCATAATGGTCTATAGTTCCCCAGGTCAGTTGAGGGACCCCCCACGACCCCCCCTCTGTGCAAGCGTATTATGGTTGCTGTTTTCCACTCTGCCAAGACAAAAACAGTATTTGGATTGTGGTTGAAGACAGTACCCAGCAGTTCTGTTATATCTTGCTTTAGACCATTTAGTAAGCAACCTGGGATGTTATCTGGCCCCATAGAGGCTGTGTTTTTGAACCCTTGGCAAGTGTGGTTATGACCTGTTCTTTGGAGGTAATAGGTAGAGAATTAGTGACAGGTATGCTTTGGGGTATGATTGGTGGTGACAGGGTTGTGAAATGTTTGCCAGATCTGTCTGCTAACAGGTTGGTGATGTCCTGAGGTTCAATATGAGTGGTACCATCCACTATGAATTTTGCGCAAAGCTGGGCATTCCCTTTTACATTACAGACATAGCTAAAGAATGCCTTGTGGCCATCCTTAGCTATGGATGCTAATTTAGTTGCATAATTAGCTTTAGAGTTCATTACAAGATGTCTCATTTACTTGTTCAAGCTATTGAGGGAGTTCTTCTGCTGAGACTGTTCTCTCTAATTCCTGGACATCAGTTTCTTTCTCATGTTGTATAATCTATTTATGCTAGATGTTATTGATCTACATCCTCCCTCTTAAGAAAGATTGCCCGTTATGCAAAACAATAGCAGAGCTAGGCATACATTACTATGTACAGCAGAAACAAAATACAATGTTCATGCCCAAGTTGCTTCATATCTATACCAAGGTTTAGAGATTCGACCATATCTTGTAACATAACAGTTGGGACTAAATTTAGCAACAGGGACAGTCTGCGGTGCACAACTCGTATCAGGAATCTCTGGATTCATCATAGGAACAGGAATGTCCTCTGGAATTTCCTCTGGAATTGGAACACTGAACAACTCACTCTGAGATAAAGTCTCAATCACAAGCTATTTGCTGTGGTATAGACTCAGATACCAGTAATAAATGCTTCCAATTCTACCTAAAGATTCCTTCTTCTGTTTTCACAATGTACAATCTCAGCTCTGGGCAAATATTCTCCATGACACCAATATGATCATAACCTTTGGATGTTTGCATCCTTACCTCCTCTCCTTTTCATAATGATTGAGTGATCTGTTGGCCTTATCATAGTGGAACTTCTGGGATAGGTATATTATGTTCACTGATCTGCTGTTCTTGACACAACAATTGACTACTGAGTGGTAACATGTTTTTTGTTTGTCTTGATAGAAGTCTATGAGCAGGTGAACCAAGATGTTTATCATGAGGAATATTCCAAGATCCAAGAGATTTAGGAAAATATCATTATTATCTTGTTTTGACTTCTCTAGTAACTGCTTTGCAATTTGCACTGCACATTCTGCCAAACCATTTGACTGCGGGTACTCAGGGCTGCCTGTGACATGAGTAAAGTCCCATTCTTTTGCAAATCTTTTGAACTGTTAGCTTGTAAACTGCATGCCATTGTCAGAAATAACTGTGTGGACTTCCATGTACAGTAAAATGATGCTTCATCTTAGTAATGACTAATACTGGATGCTAGGTTAGGAAGCAAGTCAATCTCGAACTATTTGGAATAAGTCTACTTATACCAAATAATGTTGACCATTCCACTCAAAGATATCAGTGGCTACTGTTGAATAAGGTAGTTCCGGAATCTAGTTAAGCTGAATAGGTTCTTTTTGTTGATGAGGCTTTGTACTATTACAAACTGAACAAGAAGAAAGTGCTCTGTCAATGTCTTGTGACATAGAAGACCAAAATACTCTCTCTCATCCTTCTTTTGGTAGATATGGTTCCTGGGTGACCATGATGCAAGATAGTAATATACTCTGGTTGCAAGGACTTTGGAACAATTACTTTTGGAACTTTTATTAAGATACCTTAGTCAGATAAAATCTCATCTCTGCATGGAAAATAAGGTTGCAGTTCTTGAGGTAAACTAGATTGCTTTCACGTCCATCCCTGAATGATAAAGTGGTTGAGCCTTTGTAAAACTACATCTGTAGTTGTGTGATCTCTTAACGCATCACTAACTAATAATATACAAGATAGAGCTAATTTCATTTAGTTACTTTGGCAGTTGAATCTTGATGTTAGTCAACGTACAGGGCTAAATGAAATGAGCTCTATCTTGTGTATTTTAAAACTGAGAAGTTTAGCAAGGAAGCATTCATCACTAATAATTTAGGATTAGTGATAAAATTCTGTTCACTGTATTGTTTTAATATTCATATAATACACACATGCATATAAAGAAGTTTTATACTTTATATGGTGATATGGTTTTAGTTAAATAAGAAAACAGAAAAGAAAATTATTTGATATGGATGTCTTAATATGTGTTAGGCTTTAAGGTGTTAATACTGACTAAGCCAAGGGTAAGATGCTATTAGAGTGTTTTGAATACATGACATAGTACTAAGATTTTTAAATGGAGTGTTTTGATTGAATTGTTACCTGAGGAAGTTCTACTATTCGGAGGAATGAAAACGTTTGATAAATACTGTTGTTTTATTTGATTCAGCTTGGTTGGTCTCCTTCGACATCTTATTTATTCTTTTATTTCTAGTTTGTCGGCCCATTGTTCTTTCTTTTCCGGATATTATCAAAGGCCTTGGATAACTGAATATAGGTGGTATGTCCTGTTATCTGTCATCCATATCTTTGAAGTCACTATCAAAGAAGTCCACAAGGGTCAATAGGCAAGATCTGTCTTTGACAAACACAACATGAGTCGACACAAGTGTGTTGAAGGTCACCTATGCCCCTGTGGATAAGGACTATGCTGATCCCTTCCCTAGCCTTGCAGATAAGCCTTGTTAGGCATATGAGTCAATAGTTGTAGTTCTGCATGATAACGGATTGATGTGCATTTCATAAAACACTACATTTAATATTACTTTCTGTAGTGTAGGTGATATATGTGTGGAAATAGTACTGAGACACCAGGGTTGCAAAGCTTGGTGGGGGGGGGGGGCAACACATGGCTGCATTGTAAATATGTGACATAGTATGAGATAAAGCCTTCATTTTTAATGTTTCCACATATAATGTCATGTCATGCAGAAGAAATAAACAATAAACGGCAGGAATACTTAATAATATGCAGTTTTCCATAGTGTGGCAAATGGTGAGTTTGCTCAAAATATAACAAAGTGCATATGCATGTGAGATAGACATGTTTGTGCATAGCTAAGCAGTTTACAAATGCAGGCCACAGTGTTAAAGTCTGACAGCACACTGAGTCTATGAAACACACCAACTACTTAACTGACTCTGTGGCAGCACGTGTTAATGCATTGACACCTTCCTTTCTGGGGCCAGATGGTACTGGGTTCAAATCCTGTTCTATCTTTGTTTTGTTTTTTTTTGGTCAGTGTTTGTGTGATGGACTGTTTAGCATAAACATGGGAAATCGAGAAAAATGACTGTCAGTGTGCAAACTGGACAACTGACCCCCCAGGAAACAGACAGGATCCTGACATCAATGAGCCACATCATAAACAAGTGTTTTCTCAACCCTTCTGTCACAACAAGTGTAAGTGTAGGACTACCATAGACATGGTTCTGGGTTCAAATACAGCATATTTCATACACTTTTACTTTTGTCCCAATTCCCGTTATGTATTATCACATTATTATCAAATGAATGACTGTGGGTATACTGGGTACTAAATTCCTGTAAGTATATTTCTGCTATCTGGAGTTGCACGGTCTTCACATACACAACTGACTGTATATCCAATAACCCACATAATTGCAACAGCAATTATGTAATTTTTCACTGCTTGCCACTGTTGTGCACCAGTTACCATCAACATACACAGGGCTTGGGTGTGTCCACTGCCAAGCACCATGTTTACACAATGGTAAGAGGTGTGCAACATTTTCACACAGTGTACTCACTCCAAGTAAACATGGTAACTGGAACTGGCAGGAAACCATTGATCAACATTACTCTTGATCCATGGTAGATATGGCAAACATTTGTGGAGAGGGTGTGAAATTTGGAGTCCTAGTCAAACAGCACAGTGTCAAGCTGCTGCAGGGGGACTATTCTGGCTCAAAGTAAAAGTCAGATGCTTGGGATAGGTTGGCCCAGGATATATTCCCAGTGCCACCAGTGCCAGGCACACTGGTGACCAATTAAGGCACCACTTGATTGACCTACATTGCAGGAAGATGGATACCCTTGATGCTTGGATTGAGGAATATAGGACTACAGTCATATCACAGATGTCTAAGTATCAACAAAAGAGACTAGCTGTAAGACTTAAAAGCTGAATATAGGCAAGCTTGGTATTCACAATGGTATTTTGTTCTGTTCTGTTTTTCCACAGCTGGCATGGAAAAAAAGTCAGTGTTAGGACACATGGTGCAAGATTAAGAAGGATGAGGGAGGCATGTGGTATGTATGCAGCAGAAGAATAGTGTTATTGTAGCATTAAAAGTTAAAGATGTTTTTTTTTGGTATTTTATAGAGATGTATCAAATTAAGCATGCATCTCTCAACTATAAATGCACATATGCATGCTTTAGTCTGTAGCACAAACCAAGAGTACAATATTAGACTTTAGACATAGGTTTCGAGTTGAAATACCACACTTCTCAAATATACAATAGTGTTATTGTAGCATTAAAAGTTAAAGATGTTTTTTTTGGTATTTTTTAGAGATGTATCAAATTAAGCATGCATCTCTCAACTATAAATGCACATATGCATGCTTTAGTCTGTAGCACAAACCAAGAGTACAATATTAGACTTTAGACATAGGTTTCGAGTTGAAATACCACACTTCTCAAATATACAATAGTGTTAATTCTTCAATTATGTGTAACTTAAAGGTTTAAAATAAAAGCTCTATACTAGTGGCACACATGCCCTGCTGTAAACTGCATTCTGGATAGTTAAAGCACACGTATGTGCAATATATGCACATGTAAAGGAGTACTTGCTGCCATCCATAGTATAGTGTGAATCTATATTAGGAGCTGGCAGTCTTAAAAGTAAAAGTTATCTGTTAGGGGGTTATAGTCTTACGAGTAAAGGTTAAGATAATAGAGTCAAATAATTGTATGAATGCATTATATGTTACATATGAAGACACTCATCTCATCTCTTTTTTTGTTCTCTTACCCCAACCCTTATCTCTGTTTTTTACTTTTTTTATTTTGAATTTTTTAATTTTTTTTGTTTTATTTTATTACACGTCATCAACATGTGTCCATGTCATACAAGTGTACCACATCATGAAATGCTCCACAGCACAGTGGGATAGCCTGTCCCACAGGATCCACCTGCCCCCACTCCACCGGCTCCGGCACCATTGCCCAGCAAGTCTGGGATCAAACCTAGCAGCACCACCTTGCTGTCCCTGCATTACCTACCCTCTCAGGTAGTCCTGCCTCAGTGGATACTCATACTCCAATGGTTCCCTTTGGGAGCAGTGGCAGAAGTACTGTTTATCACCTGCACCGAGATGCCAGGGATGGTGCATAGGGCTGTGCGGTACACTGTTGGTGCATGCTTATGCTGGCTGGAGAGGTGCTCTCTCTTATTTTACTTAGTACAAGGAGGAGGAGAAGGAGATGCCAAGCACTTCAGCCAGTGGTGGAGTGAAGTGACAGTGATGGCAGTCCTGTGGGTGAGGACTCGATTCTCACTGTCACCCAGCTTGATGACCATGGTTCCTGGATGTCACCACCCTCACAACATCTATGGCGTCCACTGACTTTTTGTGTCCATCACCATCCCTGTCTCATGTCTTGTTTGTCTTGTCTGTCTGTAATTGTTTCCTCACCTTCTCAACTTACCAGACCAAGACATACCTGCGTCTCTTCCACAACATTCCTCTCTCACTCAAAAAAAAAAAACAAAAACAAAAAAATGGTCCCATGCATAGCTCTCCATTTCACACACATGCCATCTTGGCACACATGATTCAGTCCAATTGGCTATACAACATGATTGTTTTGTGTTGTGGTCTCCCCTCTCTCTAGAGGTGACAGTCAAAATTCAGCTAATATTCTGCATATATTATCCATTTTTACTACTGAAGAAATGTATAGCTATGGTTCTTTTCAACATCTCTCCTCCACATTCATGTATTGCTTTCCATTTGTTCTTCCCCCTGCTTGCTCCCCATTTCAACACTGTCTTATCTTCCCCATTTCTTTTATTTAATGTATTATTGCATGATGGTGTGCAATGTATCACTGCATTAACTACATTAACATGTGCTGCTAGATAGCTGTCTAGATGTTTGTCTAGACAGGAGACTAGAGTCAGTTAAGTAGCAGCTGTATTCCAGAGACTCAGTGCTAACTATCATACTTTAGCAATGCGGTTCGCATTTGTACACTGCTATTGCACAAACATATATATCCATATGTGTATACACTTTACTAACTGTTGAGCAAACCCACTGCTTGCCACACTATGGAAATGTATATATTATGCCATATCACTGCTGTTTACTTTAGATTTCCTTTGTATGACATAAAATTATATGTAGAAACATTAAAAAACGAGGGTCCTATCTAACTATATGTCATTCATTTAAAATACATTCATGAGTTGTCACCCCATAAGCACTACAACCCTGGGATCTCAGTACTTTTTCCACACATATATTAACCACACCACAAAATGTCAAATCAAATGTTGTATGCTCTGCAATGCACATCAGTCTGGTAATGTGCAAATCTACAACTATTGACCCATATACCTAAAAAAACTTATCTGCAAGGCTACTGCAGGAATCAGCATGGACCATATCCACAGGGACATAGATGATCTTCAACACTCTTGACCATACCCTTTTGGTATTGTCAAGAATAGATCCTGCTTATTGACCTTTGTGGACTTCTTGGATACTGACCCCAATGACCTAGATGAGGGATAACAGGACATACTGCCTATGTTCAGTTATCCAATGCCTTTGATGCTATCCCCCATTCATGTCTCACAGTCAAGAGCTCCCATCTGTGAATTAGGACATACAATACTATATGGTTAGCCAACTGGCTCAATGAGAGAACACACACTCTCAAAGTTGGAAACTGCGCCTCCATCACTAGCCTACTCACCAGTGGAATACCACAAGGATCTGTGCTGGGCCCTCAACTGTCTGGGAAATATTTCCTTGAAGCACGGGCAACAGTATATGGCCTGTGGTTTACAAGGTTTGCAGATGACTGTTAACTGGATGGACTCATATAGAGTCCTCCAGTGATAGAAACATATTACAGTAGGGACTGACACAGACTAATGATCAATGACAAACTCACAGACTGAACTTTAAGCATACAATGACTCTTTCGCACTTTTGTCAATGAAGTATCCCTGCTAATTATGATATACATAACAACCCCTAAGCTCAAACACAGTGTTGTGAGACTTGGGAACACATGTTGACAGCAATCTACACTTTCATCCCTATCTTCCCATAGTGGTGACATACAAAATCTGCATTGTACACATCATACATATGGGCATCACATACAAGACCAGGGTAGTCATACCTCTGCTGTACTCTTCACACCAATAAAAGAGTACAATGATCACATCCCTCTGTACCTCACCAGACATCTGCAGCAATTGGAGAGAACATATGGTTGTTCCTGGGAGACTCCCAGGCCTCCAAACATGACATACCTGTCACTGTGCTCAGTATCATGTAGGCTGCTGATAAGTGACCTATAGCTGCCCTGCAGAGCAGTCTCAGGCCCTGCCCTTCTGGAAATGATGGACATCTGCAACTCAGATAGTACAATAATAATTTGCTCCAGGGTTCTCAACCTAGCCTGTGACATAAACAGAACATGCTGGGGAGACAGATCCCACAACAATTCAC